>NW_015666550.1:416719-450678 GCF_001515625.1 Sinocyclocheilus rhinocerous
AAACATAATTGATTTAAACCCTTATACGATCAGTATGAAAGTCTTCTCTCTTTAGGTACACTTAAGTGATCTTTATTAAATTAATATTACGTTATTTTTTTTTTTAAATATACTTTTAAGATTTGAAGTACACAAGTGCACATTCAGTACAATTAAGCACACTTCTTTTTCACAAAGGCACACATCTTTCTTACTCTTGTTCACATGCCAATGATTACACTGTGCCATTGGTTGTCGACCCCAGCTGTACGCTGATCGGTAATTTCTCTGCTGTGATTTCAGATGGTACATGGATGATCCTAGAATTGCTTGCATTGGCAATCTGTGCTTGCATTCGGCGCTGTAGGAGCTAAAGCACATTGAGCTGTGGAGCAGCAGCTGAGCTAAAGCAGCTCTCAGGGCCAGAGCGGCCGCGGCTGGCACATATACACATACAACTACTGCATCCCACCTCTCCACCGACCGCACCATCTGTCTGCCCGTAACCTGCTGGAGCAGCTCACCGAACACATACACCTGTGCCTGCCACCTCCAATGGAGCTCAATGCACACAGCGTCTATGATCCAATTCAATTCTGGTCAGTTTTGGGCTGACTTAGAGCTGAGGAAGGAATTTATTTTAAACTAACACTGGCTGATGTTTGCAAGGCTGTCAACTGATTAAAATTGAATTACTGTCATAATATATAGATTAAATGAATCACATACATCAATATTTGCTGAGAAAAGCCCCCAAATGGAGATAATTCAAAGATGTGTAGGGTTTTCAACTCAAAAAGGGAAATATTTATGACTAATTATAACTGGTTTACATTATGGTGGCAAACAAAAGCACTGAACAGACAAAATGTGGCTTTAAAAAGCAAATGTTTTTCTCTATAAACCTACTGTATCATACTTGATACACAAATTTCTCAGGCCTCTAAACCTGTTGTCTACTTACGTGTCTTCTGTCATCTGATTGATAGTTCATACTTTTTTTTTAGCAAGTAAAAGGCCTTTGAGTATAATAGTAAAGACATCAGCTTGTGGTTCACGTGTCTTTTTGCTATGAAATCTTTACTGATTTTTATAAAGTAAATGCAAGAATAACTTTTATATTGCAGCACTATTTCAAGATGAACATTTACTGGACTAAAGCCACTTAGTGTTACTTGATTATCCATGCATCATTTTATAGAAATCATGTTTAAATGTGAGTATCCGATATGATCATCTTCAAACTAAACTAACGTTCATCTCTCAATGATCACTGAATTGCATTGCATTATATGTTTCGAAACTACAAAACTAGTTTTGATCATAAAACTAAGTATTTAAATATCTTAATATTACTGTAGATATTATTAGGAGATATAGAGTGACAGCTGATATTTATATGCATTGAATTTCTGTTATACTGTTATATTTTTGGCCATATAGATATCAGCAACTGCATCAAATTGCACATTTTTGATTAGTTTAGGCCACTGAATAAAACTGAGGTGTATTTTTTTTCTTCTCAGGTATGAGCTCCATATTGCCATACAACATTGATGTATCAATTATCATATTCAGAAGAAAAAAAAAAAAGCACACATACATATGCAAAAAAAAAAAAAAAATTTCTAAAGGTTCAATAAACTAATTAGATTTTTTTCCCCTGAATATTATTTCACATGTCCACTTTTACAGGGTTAATTTTATATTGTAGAACATACTTATTTTCTGTAATTAATCACTACATTTACATGTTGAATGGACAATCCAAACAAGTTTTTCGTCAAGAACAGCATGTCTGGAAGGTTGTTGCAGGCATATCTACAGACCTCCTACCGTTCTGCTAGCAGTATGTAGCAGTTGGCATTTAGTGAAGTGGGCACAGAGCCACATTTTGTCTTTCATCAGGAATCACACTTCCTTTCTTTCTCTGTGAAGGTCCTGTTATGTTAAGAGGACAGCAGAAAGGGCCTTGGGGCACCGTCTCACTGCTGTACTTCCTCCAGCAGAGGAATGGGAGGATGAGTTTCAGTCCAGAGAGAGAAGAGAGCAATTAATAAGGGAGCGGGCAGGGGAGCACGCTGTCCAGACGACTCGTTTCTCAAGCCCCTGTTGTACATAGTTCTTTTTTTTTTTCTCTTACAGATGGAGTTGGACTCCAGGGCCCTGCCCGTTTGACAGCAGTACGTCATTCTCGATCACTTTGAGCCATCTGCCTACCTGCAGACTTCATCATATTGTGCTCTAGATTGCTGAAAGTCTATATATAGATCACTCAAGAACTTTAAAAAAATCTAATTCATTACGTATGCAAGATAGTATAAACTGTTTAAACTTAATAAGTATATTTTCATTTCAAAAACATACTTTACTTTGTATTGAAAACCACAGAGCTTCACTACATGAGTTGATGAACCTCATCCGAGGACAACAAAGCATAAAAAGACACAAAGCTCTCATTAAATCTCATTAGGTTCCATAACTTAATAGGACTCAATGTCTGATGGCATTGTATAGATAAGGAAGTAAATAAACAAACAAACAAACAAATAAATAACCCAAAAAGTTTGGGTTTTGAAGATGAGCATTACACTCAATAAAGTAAATAAACACATAAATACATATGAGTGTGGATACAGTATAGTTGAATTAAAATACAACAAATCAGATTTAAAACAACAAATATGATCCCCAAAATCGATGGGCCAGTCATGGTGGATTCCATATTTAATTTTATGCAAATACAATTGTTACCATATATTTGAGAGAACGTGTGCACAAGGTTGCCAGGTTGGGAAGATTAACGGAGCACGTAAAAACTGTTTTATGCGTTTTGGCCGTTCAACGGTAGTTTGGGGGCCTGAAAACGCAAACTTTTGAAAACCGTTAGCATCTCTGTGTAAACTATGAAAATGCAAATTTGTGAAAACGGTGACATCATGCACATATTATGTGTTCAGTCTATAAGCATGAGCAAGTTTCTTTACAAAGTGACATCGCCAACTACTGGCCTGGCATAATACAGCATTTTTAGTTGTTTTTGCGGATCTGTGTGAACGGGGATTGTTTCGACATCACTGGCATCTGTTCGCAAACAGTTTCAAAAATGCAAAGGAAAAACTTTTCGGTTTTGTTGTACATCATGTAAACATACCCCAAGTAACCCCAAAATGTATCAATGTAATAAAAAAGCTCTGATTGGGGGATTTAAACTCTTGAGATCTGGCAACCAAAACCACAACCATGAAAGCTTGCAGAAGCTTGTTGTCAAGCAAGATAACGAAAATGCCAAATTAAAATGAAACATTTTCATGATAAATAACTAGCAGTTGTAAAAAAGGGCTATAGAAATAAATGTGACTTGACTTGACTACTATTGATAAATAAGCTACGCCTTATTCAGAAACTTCCCATGGACAAAAAAACTACAATAAAAATGTACCTTTTTAAAGAATTTTTTTTTTAAACATAATTAAAAAAAATACTGCCTTCACTTTACAGAAAAATAGGGAAATGGGATTGTGACTAAACCCAGATCAGATTCTGACAGAGCCTCATTTTTATTTGTGTCTAAAACATATGTTGTTTTCCCTAAGTAAGGTGTGTGAAGTAAAAGCAGTGTGTCTGTTCAGCAGTCAGAGTTCAGAGTGCAGAATTTTCTTACACATTTAAGAGTCAACAGCAATATTTTCACATTCCTTATTTTCAAACCTTGGCAAAGAGGCCATAATTAGTCAGCATTAGTCATAAATGAATAATTGATCTCAATTTGAAATTTAGATGAGGCGGCATTCAGTTTCCACGCTGTGCCTCATGAGCCCCCAAACAACAAAAAGCCTGTCACGAGAAAATACATGTTTTAGTACCGGCGGCACACGCTCCTCACCATTGTGGTAAACAAAATTCGGTTTTTGTGTGGCAAATCTGTTTTTTTTTAACTCAACAACAAAGATACCTATTTGGGGCAGTCGAATGATTTTGCTCTTTTGAACGTTATGTAACGGCGACTATGTAATAACCATGCTCTGCGTTTATTTACTATTTCGGAGCACTGTATAGATCTCCAACAACTCACTGAACTTTTGAACTTCTGAAAGGAGGACAACCCTGACAGCTCAAAGGCAGTAAGCTTCCAGCCTCTCAATAAGGAAAAGCAAATGCAAGAGGCTATTAGACTTCAAGACATGGTCAAGATAAGACTGTTACCCAAATATGCTAGCTTATAGTACTATCTCAGAGGAGCTGAACAATTATGGCAGCTGTCACTTGTCAGTATCGGCTCGGCGGCTCAGCACATACATTTCAGAAGTTTTGCAGAAGACTTTAAGAAAGAATAACTGTGGCAGTAACCTTTCGGGTTTATACTCATGAACCGTTGTGATATTTTTCCAACACTCAAGATGAAGTAAAAATAAGCGGAGGGAGAAAGAAGCAGACAGGGCCTAGTTGTCTGTATCTGTGTCCTTTTAGCAGCTCGCTGCTTGTATATGATATATTTCCAGACTACAGCTTTTCACAATTTGATAACGGCTCCCATTTTGAATCCAAAAGGGATTTTTGGGGCGCTTGTCAGATAAAGGGCACAGTTGTCATCCAACTTGGCGCCCTGATGCCAACAACGTCTCATTTCCCCTCCCTCTCAGATTCAGTCACTGCTTCCCTCAATCTGCCATTGGGCTGCTGGAAAGGGCTCTTTAGCATTTTCTCCTTTTCATTTTAACCGTTTTTGTGGCCAACACTGAGTTTTAAAACATATTGGACTCATTGGACTATGCCTACATATGTGCAAAACTTCAAAAATGTATCTATGCATACAATTCATTGTAGTTTCCAGCTGACATGAACACTAGTGGCAGTAAAACACCAACAGCTTTTATTCCATTTCACACAAATTATGAATACCAGGGCAGCTTATTGATTAATAGACTTATTTTCACAGGTTTCCTTGCACAACACTATGTTATGACCTCAAAACACTTTTATCATACTGAATAACTTTACTGAAATACTGACACATTTTGAGGTTTTCATCAGATAACCAGCTCCATATGTATGGCTTTTCTAACATGGTAAACTTGCTCGGTAGCGCACCTGGTACAGCTTTGCAGAGTGGTCAGGTTTGAGCCCTGTGAAACATTTTCAAACACAAAGCATTTCCATCTCACGTTTGCTTTTGTTCCCACCATTGAATAAGTTTAGGGTACAGTTTACCCCCTAGCCATCTTCAAGAATCGACTAAAAACACATCTCTTCCATCTTTATTTGACCCTCTAACTCTAGCACTCTCTATTCTAATTATATTCTTAAAAAAAAACAAAAAACAAAAAACTAGACTTGCACTCTATTCATTTACTAACTGCTTGTTTTTCTTAAAAAGCAAACAAACAAAAAAAACACTAGCTTCTCTAATCTTTTTGTATTCTATCTATTTGTTTTCTTTTTATTTATTATAAAATTAACAAAAGCAAAAAAGGCCTCTAACACTAGCTTGCTCTATTCTTTTTCTATTCTATCCGTTTTCTTTTTATTTATTATATGATTAAAAAAAAAGCCTTGCTACGTGTACTGCATTAAGCTATATGAGACTTGTTATAGCACTTGCGTATCATTGCTCTCTTGTTGATTTTGATTGCTTCCATTGTCCTCAGTTGTAAGTCGATTTGGATAAAAGCGTCTGCTAAATGACTAAATGTAATGTAAGTTTACGACACATTATTTTCAAACACGATTAACCTTTTAACACCACTCACTGTACATTTCGAACTGCAATAATATCTACAAACAATGTCATAAAACGTTGCCAGATTTATGTTCATGTGTTTTGGATAAAACTGAAGATGCTTTTAGTGCCACTGAGTGGACATTTTACTTTACAGCTGCGAAACTTGCAAAAACCAATGCTATATAATTTTGCAGAAATGTTTGCAGATGAAGGGCTAATGAGTGCTTGTACCTAGAAAAGCAAACTGGATTGCTGAAGGAATGCTGAAGTCCCTGGGATCAGTAAACACAGCAACATTCTGTATAATTGTTAATTGTGTGAAAATTATGGCATATTTTTTCGTCATCCTATAGTGCCTCAGGGATATTTTTTCTATTTTTTTTCTCTTTTTTGTTGAAGAAAATATTGAGAAATTTTGGATATACAGATTTTTAAAAAAAAATGTAAGTACATTTTAGTTTTGTCTTTTTCATCATTGATATCGCATGCTGATAGTCACAGTGTTTAATGATGTCAGTATCATCTTGGCTTAGTCCTGGAAAAAAGGTTGTCGACTAATATTTTTCGTCATAGTTTTTTATGACCTTAGAAAACCTTTACAATAGTGCATGACTTGTAAAATAATACATTTTGAAATTTGCATCACATAACCAACTCCATTTGTACAGTTCTCTGATGAAGTAGACTTGCTTGGTGCCTCACCTGGTACAGCATTGCAGTCCCATGAGAAAAGAGTAAAGATAAAAGCTAAAACAGCATGGCTGCTTCAATAAACGTTTTCATCTCATGTTTGCTTTTGTTAACACTATCGGTTTAGGGTCGGTTTATTGTAGGTGGTGTGTTATTTTCAAACATGATAGAGTATTAATCTTTTAGTGCCACTCATTGGGCATTTCATTTCAAAAATGGCAATGATATGTACAGCAACCAACATCATTAAACTTTGTCAGATATGTGTTAATCTGCTTCGGATAAAACCTGAACACACATAGCACTGAACACACTTACTCACAGGACATTTCATGAAATGTGCAAGAGGCAACGCAATATAATTTTGCAGAAATGTCACCACAGGCACGTTTTCCCAATGAGCCCGAGTTGGAATTTTCTATTTCTCAATAAAAGGTCCAGCAAATGATGAAGGGCTACTGTGTGCATGTACCTAGAAAAGCAAACCAAATGCTAATTGGAGTGCTAAAGGAATGCTGAAGTCCCTGGCATCAGTAAACACAGTAACACATTCTGCTGATTAAAACTTTGCACTTTAATTGTTAATCATGTGCAAATTATGGCATATTTTTACGTCATCCTATAGCACCTCAGGGATAATATTGTTTGTAGATCATGAGTCGAAAGCTGAGGTAGTAGAAGTGCTTATGTTTTGAAATGTGGTCAACACAAGATATGCTGCTTCAGGGCCTAGATTTTCTTTGATAAACAGCCCCGAGGCAATGAAAAATGTATGTAATTAAATGTAAAGAGCAACTTAATATCACAGTTAATTAGTAGTTCTATATACAGGTTAGCAGTCAAGCCTGTGTGTCTTATTCTGAAAGAAAGAAAGAAAGAAAGAAAGAAAGAGAAATCCATACAGGTTTTGAACAACATATGTGTCTGTTTATGTGCAAATGAATAAAAGTTGGGACACATTTCTACTTTAGGCTGAAGCTAAATAAAAAAGAAACCTGGAAAACCCACAAGTATCAGTTTCTAACACCAATCAATAGTCTCATTCACTCAAAAGATTGATCATTAATAACCTATGACACCTATCCATTGATAATAGACCAGTGAGTGGATAGTTCAATATTGAAACCTAGACTGTGTTCACAGTAGACAGTATTTGATCAATAATCTCAGCTAAACAGACTGAAACTTACTTATTTGTGCAATGTATTTCTATGTTTCAAATTAACTAGAATAAACTTTTATTTCAGATGTGCAATGACATTTTTGCAATCAACACTGTTGAGGGCCATACAGGTTTTGGTATGACAACATGACGGTGGAAATTTGGATCTTGCCTTTCTTGCATCTTGTGGTACATTGAAGACATTTTGGATGTTTTATTTTTTTATTTTTTTTATATACCTTAGCAATGCCATGTCAATTCCATGGTACAAATCAAAATACCATGGTATCATCATCTGTTTTATGCTAACCTGCATATGAATGTGGAGCATCTGTAAAAGTGCTGGCCCTTTTCCTGCTCCAAGAGTTGATATGATTGATTTGGGAAAATGATGAGTTGTCTCATACCAAAGGGGAAAAAGCTTCAGCTTGGGATGAGAGATTTCTTCCCTAGCCTCTCTGACAAGACTGAAATATGATTTGTACTGATTAACCAAAAGGAACACATACATGTTCTACATTAGAGGAATTCCCATTATTTCTCCCTCAGCCATAAAAATCAATTCTGAAATGATTGCGTTCAGGGAGAGGGAAAAATAGTTGTGTGCCTTTGGCTGGTCAATGGATAGAGAGAGGCTGTTGAGTGTTTTTTTCTTTCTTTGTACTCCGTTTACAACACCATTGAGAGCATTCTGTGAGAAAAGGACGTGCTTTTGTCTATTGCTGCTTTTTCTTGAACTCCAAACAAGCCTGCAAGCTCCCTGGATGATGGTTTTGGTGCAATGGGTTGCATTGGAGGAGTGTGGTTTGCCTGTCTGTTATATTTGCATTTTAGTGCTCTAATAATTACACAGGTATGTAGAATATTAATTGCATTTCCAGGATTAAGTTAAGCTCTCCAGTCGTCTCTCATGAGTGACCCAGGCCATTAAGATGTTTCAAAGAATATATAGTCCAGAGTGCTGAATAGAGATTGTTGCCTCAATATTAGGGATGTTCATCAAGGAGAGGCTCTCTGTTACACTCGAGCTAAACTGAGCTTTAAACTCAGTCAAAGTCAGAGGCTTTTAAACTTAAAATCAAAGTAGCACCTAATCACAATGTTGTTGTTCAATAGTATTGCAAATGATCGGAAATAAACCATTGAAAACAACATTACAACATTAAAGGCAGAGTAAGCGATTTCTGGTAGCCAATGTTGATATTTGAAATCACCAAAACAAACACGCCCCTACCCCAAAAGGGTCTTGCCCCTATTTTGATATCTCCGCCCCACATATACGTACGCAACCCAGGCAACGATTAGTTCTGTGAAACAAAGCAAAACCAATGTTACACCATGTCTACGGACGTGAGCGGCGCGGCACAACAAATCCCCGACAGAAAACTGCTGCCGGGTTCTATTTATGACGTGCTGACACAAATTTCAAATGGTTTTCAACGGTCGTTTGAGCACGTCCAGTGTAGGCAGATAAGCCAACAAGCAAACTTACACATACCTGTGATTATAACCAGATATGAGACACATAATGCATTATAACTATGTAAACTTTAATCCATTGTAAATTAAAGGAATAGTTCATCCAAAAAAATGAAAATTTGCTGAAAATGTATTCTACCTAAAGCTCTGCAAAATGTAGATGAGTTTGTTTCTTCATTCACTTGCTCAGCAATGGATGGGCTGCAGTGAATGGGTGCCGTCAGAATGAGAGTCCAAACAGCTGATAAAAACATGACAATAATGCACAAGTGATCCACTCCAGTCCATCAATTAACGCATTGAGAAGTGAAAAGCTGCATGTTTGTAAGAAACACATTTTCATTAAGGAGTTTAAACTTCATACTTTCACTTCTGGCCAAGTCCATAATCCATAATAATGCTTCCTCCAGTGAAAAAGTTCATCCCCTGTTGTCTCTCACATCAAAACCCACCTTGTTTATTTACAAACACACATATTTCACTTGACAAGATGTTAACTGGACTGGTGTCGTGTGGAGTAATCATGGATTATTGTGAGATTTTTTTTTTTTCACAGGACAGTAACGAAATGAAATGAAATGAAAATGATATATATTTTTTTATTTCAATTTATTTATATATTTTAATTTAGCTGTGTTTTGTAGACAAGACTTCAACATATATCTATACCGAGATTGACATCAAAATAAACATTAACTGGAGTGTGACAACTAACCCCGGTCTCCCCATAACATACAGTAGGCATTTACGGACTCGGAAAGCTGCTAATATGATACAGCAGCCCCGCTCTGTTTATACTGAGAGCACAGCCATTTCGTTGAGACGTCACAAACATGCCACTTTTCCACATAAAAAAATCAGATCTAAAAAACCAGGCAATATATTCGGCGGTGTTCATAAGATAAGAGCAAAACAGGCCTGTCCACATATGACGAGCCTCGGATTTATGCTTTACAGCAGTAATTCTGTTTGCTTCCATATCTCATGAGTACGTATTTCTGCCTCCTCGTGTGATGTATGTGTGCACGTCTGTACGTGTGTGTGAGGAAATTAAAATGCCGGCTCTACATCTGTTTGAGTGCTTTAGCGCCATAGCTCATTGCAGATATATTCATCTGTTAAAGTGGCACCGAGTGACATCCACAAGGAGCCATTGCGTCCTACAGAGAAGCGTGAATATAAATGAGAAGCTGCCAGAGAGACGAAGAGAGACAGAGACCCCCCTGTTCTTCAGTGGGGCTGCCACCTAAAAATACCTCCTCTTAGATCGATTGGCACATTTCCTTAAATTACCCACAATCACTTGGAGAGAGGTGATTTGCAAATTTGAGGATCCTAAATTTACATGCCACACAAGGAGAAGGAGCCACAGATTTGGGAGCGCTAATGAGATGCAGGTTGCCTGTGGTCTCCTGATGTCTGAGCACCAGAAGTCACGGGTCTGCGTGTGTGAAAGTGCCCTGACCCGTCTCGACTGACCTCACGTCCCAGATGTGACTACACTGAATCGATTAAAAATGGATGAGGACGTCTCTATATGGCTCATCACTCACCCGGCGTAAAGTGAGTTGGGCACAGAGGCCGTGTCTCTCAGCATATACAAATGAGACATTTTCTTTCACCTGTCTCTAGAGTTCAGTGCTTAGGTTTTATATTGTCTCATATTCTGTGATGCTGAAAGCTAAAATTCTCAAAGTCGAGCACTTTGTGAACAATTTGGAATTAGCAAAACAACACTGTTCAAGTTAATAAAACAAAGATTATTGGAGAATGGTTTAAAATAAAATATTATTTCAGTCTTTCTACTTCAAAATTTCACATTTTATTCAATGTGTTGCTGGGAGATTGTTTGTAATAAATGGTGACATTTATTAGCAAAATTTATTAGTGAAAATTGTTTCAAATTCTCAACTAAAAGAATGGTGTAGAAACTATTTTCACTCAGAAATTGCTATGAAACTTCACAATTAATTACAATGAAACGGCAAGTAACACATTGAACTAAACATGACATTTTGAAGTAGAAAGACTAAAATATAAAAAAAAATACTTCAATTATCTTTGTTTAAAAAACAAAAATTACTGTGTACACCATTTTTGTTCATGTATATACTTAAGTGTGAATAGAATGTAATGTTTTTAGACACTTAATTGCATGTTAATTGCAACTGAAAGTTTAAAAAAAAGTATTATAGTTTAAATATATATCAAATGCATTTAGCTGAATTTCTGACCCACTTAGGACTTAAAGTCAGGGTAGGTGATTTGGTTCAAAAACATTTTTTGAAAGTCTCTTCACATCCCGATAACAATCACTAAGTTAAGTGGTCTAAATGTATTTATATGTATTTATGTTGTCTATGGAAGGCATAGGACCATAAAATGTTCGTCCAATTATATCCCTCGGCCCGAGGACTACGATAGGCTGTCCTACCTGCCTGTCAATGTATGTATTTGCATATTCCTCCCACCCTGTTCGCACAGACATGATACGTCATTGTAGACCGAGCGAGAATGGAAGGTGTTATTATTGTAATTTCATACGCTTTGTACTGTAATATTTTCTCACCGTGAATGAGACGTGAGGTAATCTGACAGAGTTGCATTTAACCCTCCACCAACGCCGTCTCTCATGGTGTCGCTGGTTAGCCTCTGGTCTGCCTGTGCGCGTTCGTGTGTTTTGGAGAGTGATTTGCATGGAGAGTGGGATCTTATGACTTCAAAGCTAGCTTGCTATTGCTAGCTTCTCCGAAATCGCCCATATACCCTACCTTTAAATACATCATTATATGTAATTTCATAATTACTTCTGTTTACTTTGAAATATGGTTAACCGCTGAATGTTCTGACAAGCATTTATGGTAAACTAAAATATACTTGAATGTCATTTCTATTGACACTATGTCATGCCATGTATTTAAATATTTATGCAATTACACCTTTGTAATGATGAAGTTGCAATTTACTACACTTAAAATATTAACTTTAAATGCAATAGTGTACATGTAATTCACTATATCAACACATCAAAATACATCTTTAAAGTGCATAAATTTGTATCGGACCCTTGCGTACGAGTAAAAACATAAGTATACTTTGGCCTTTTATTTCATTAATATGATCTGCAAGTACATTTGTGACCCTGGACCACAAAACCAGTCATAAGGGTCAATTTCTCGAAATTGAGATTTATACATCATCTGAAAGCTGAATAAATAAGCTTTCCATTGATGTAAGGTTTGTTAGGATAGGACAATATTTGGCCGAGCAACAACTATTTGAAAATCTGGAATCTGAAGGTGCAAAAAAAATGTAAATATTGAGAAAATCGCCTTTAAAGTTGTCCAAATGAAGTTCTTAGCAATGCATATTACTAATCAAAAATTACGTTTTGATATATTTACGGTAAGAAATTTACAAAATATCTTCATGGAACAGGATCTTTACTTAATATCCTAATGATTTTTGGCATAAAAGAAAAATCGATATTTTTTTAATAATTCGTTTTAAGTTTTTACGTTTTTTTTGGCTATTGCTAAAAATATACCCCAGCGACTTAAAGGGGTCATATGATGCTGCTAAAAAGAACATTATTTTGTGTATTTGGTGTAATGAAATGTGTTTATGCGGTTTAAAGTTAAAAAAACACATTATTTTCCACATACGCACCAAGAGCTTGTAACACTCTAAAGAGAAAGGAAAAAATGAAATCGCATCATATGACCCCTTTAAGACTGGTTTTGTGGTCCAGGGTCACATTTAAAAATGATTAAAATATAATAACAATATATATTTTAAAAATGTAAGTATAAATATACTTACAAGATTTGAAGTACACTACAAATGCTCATTCAATACAATCAACCACACTTCTTTTTCACAAAGGTATATTGTTAATGTGACCAGATGAGCGTCGCATTTAACGTTACCTTATTCAAGAGATGCATCCTTAACTTCACAGGTTATACTATACATTTTTCTTGCTGTCAGGTGAAGTAGCCTTGAGGCCCCAACACTAATCACTGTCAATGTCTTCCCTTCATCTGCTGAAGTGCAGCGGCGCTGCTATATGCAGGTTGCCAAAACACTGAAGAGAGTTTCTCTCACTGAGGGACTGGAGTGAAAGCTGGCAGACTGGTGAACATGAGCAGGCCCTGATGTATGACTCCCGTCTGATCGATAAACAGTTGAAACCCGCCTTCTCTCTGCTGACCTCCCTTGTTCCTCTCACTCAACCAACCCTTTCATGCCAAACTTTTCGACTTAAACTGTCAGAGCACTTGGATGAAATTTACTTGCTAGCTTTTGGACAGAAACAAATGCTAAATGTGCAGTCCTGGAAGACAGTACTGAAGACATTTCTGCACTTTGAGAAGCATCTCTACGGCTGAAGCCCAATTCCTTTCACAGTATGTATTGTATTCAAACTTACTTTTCAGCTGTTGATGAAGTACATTCTGTGAGTTTGCAGGTACAATACAGCACTTCCACTTTAAAAAAGGACAATTTCACATCTCTTCTGGATCTTGTCCATCTTTTTGCACAGCATGTTTTGAATAAAAAATAAATAAAAATTAAGTTGGTTTGTGCTTTCATTAAACAAATTAATGTTATCTAAACACTAAAATATCTATATAATAACAAATATTAAATATATTAATAATATAAACCGAGCATGCTGTTAGTGGACCCTCACCACAAGACTTGACATTGTAAGTTCATGCTTTTAATATTTAAATTGACTTTTACATTTTTATGTCAACATTTTTGTCAAACAGTTCATTTTATAGTTCTAGCAACTTTAAAATGGAGTTTGTCTGACAAAATCAAAGGTAATATTTTTGTGTTGTTTGTATACTGTAAAAAATGAAAAAAGTTAATGTTTTTTTCTCAGTGAAAAGGAATATAAAAATGCTAAAAAAAAATGTTTTAGTTCTATTATAAACTTATATATTTTAAAGGATGGTACGTGGTAAAAACGTACTGTAAATTATTGTAAAATTGCTAAAACAAAAATATTGAATGCTATTTTTTTTACTGTAGTTAATTTTATTGCATTATTTTAGTCATCATGGCTTTGCCTTGTTGTTATCAGTACATTTTATGGTAACACTTTACAATAAGGTTCATCAGTTAACATTAGTTAACTGCTTTAGTTAACATGAACTAAGCATGAACAATACTTCTGAAGCATGTATTAATCTTAGTTAATGTTAATTTCTACATTTACTAATGCATTATTAAAATCAGAAGTTGTTCTTGTTAACATTAATTAATACACTTTGAATTAGCATGAATTAACAATGAACAACTGTATTTTCATTAACTAACATTAACAAAGATTAATAAATACTGTAATGTATTTTTCATTGTTTGGTCTTGTTAGTTAATACATGAACTAACATTAACTAATGGAACCTTATTGTAAAGTGTTACCAAATTTATACTAAAATAACAGCCTCAATTGATTATTAGAATAACATATTGTTTAAAGACTATATACTGTGTGTGTATATATATATATATATATATATATATATATAAGATTAACATTGTATAATTTAATGTCAAATATATGCATTAAAGTGCTGTAACAGTCACAAACATGTCTGAAAAATTGTCACCATATTTTTACAAGACAAAAATATGAAAAGGAAACAGTGTAGTAAAAATTGTGCTGCTCCTTTACAAGAGAAATGTCTCCTGTGTTCCATGGTAGGACTAAATTGATGCAGGAATTTTCATATTTTGAAAAAAAATACCCTTTTTATTTGATTAATTTACCTGAAGTTTGCTGTGAAGTTCTTCAGTCACCTCTATACGCGGACAAGCACATGTGTATCAACACACATGATGAAGTTACACTGCTCTCGGTCCATGCAGCACCCATTGACAAGTTAATCATGCCGCGGTTGTCTCTCCTATCACTCGCAGGCACTTTAATCAAATTATGACCTTGTAAAGCATGCACTTGTCATTTGGGACCTGAGACTCTTTGCTAATGACTAATTAGCCCCATCACCTGTTCCTCCAAACTTCCATTAAACCCATAACTGTGCTTAACGAAATGAAATAAACAGAAAAAAAGAAAAAGAAAAACAACCATCAATGACAAAACTTCTGAGAACACATCAATCAACATCATGGTAATTTATAATGGGGAACATAGTTGTCTTCTCCTGTGAAAGCCACCCCTCATTGGGCTAGAGGACGGCGAGGATACACATTAATTGCTAATTAGTTTGTTATTGCTTCCCCCGCAAGGGGCAAAGAGCAAAACACTCGACTCAGAGCCTCGACCCTTGCAGAATCACCAACTCAGCAACTAAGTAATTAGCTGTTAAATAACAATACTCATATAATTGGTTCTGTGATTTATTTACTGAAACTAAAAATCAGATGATTGTGTTTCATATTCAAAAATAAATCGTAATTCTATCTATCTACCAAACACGGTACCTGTTTGAAAGGAACAAATATGTGCCATTAAAGTACTAATATGTACCTTTAAGTTACTTATATGCACCCTTTATGGGTAAATAAGGTACCTTTTGAAAGGGTACCACCCCAGTGACAGCTTTTGTACCTTTTTTTTCATTCCTCTGATCAGGGTGGTGTTATACGTTTATGTTCTCATAAACATTGTGGTATTAAATAGTTTTGCCTTTTTTTGTTTTCTGAATAATAAGTGTTACCTGTTAGGAAATGAGAGTCGCTGAGAGAGAGGCTACAGCTGTGGTCGGCGCTAAAGCATCGAAGCAGTCGGGCGATACATTAAGCCTTTTATTTTACAGAAACTCTCTCGGGGCTCCCAAGCATCAGCGCAAGTAAGAGAGACTGCTAATAGGACACAATAAAAGAGAGAAAACAAAGAGAGAGCTTTACTTTGAAAAAATATCAAAAGAAAAAAAAAAGTGAGGTTATCAGGAGGTGAGGCGACAAAAAAAACAGCCTTTTTTAAAACAGAGGAACAAGAAAGGTTTGACAAAGGAACAGAGAAATGAGTGTTCCAGACGTCACATAACAGTCACATCTGGCTCAGGAACAAGATGGCTTCTCTTTGAGGTCTCCAGTGTCCCAAATGAAGATACCCAGCCTTCTCTTCCATTGTAATGAAGCACTTCAAAATAATGTGGCCAACCCCAATGGAGGTTGCATTAAATTTGATCTCATTCAATTTTGTTAAACTATCTGCCAGGCTTGCAAGCACAATGTCTGTCTTGTATAAATCATGGCCTTAAAGGGCACCTGGGGGCTGTCCCTGGGGTAAAAAAAAAACAAATAAATAAATAAAGAGCAGGCAAATAACAACAAAACCAATACGGCAGTGGAATAGCCAATGAAGATGGGTCGGGCAGGGTTTTGATGACTTGATGAGGTCTAAACATCAGACTCTGCATTCAGGAGATGCTTCGGGATGATCAGAATATTTATGATGCACCTGATTGATACTGTACAGCTGTGTGATTTGACTTTTATTGACTGACATATGTCTGCGCCTGTGCTGGGTTATGTTGTTTTGATGGTTAGCATAGCAGGTTAATCAATTCGGCTTCACTCAATATTCTCCACAGACTCACTCCTGTCCTACGCACTGCTCTCGACTGTGATAATCCACCTTATACTAATAAGATGACATATCATGTGGACAGAATTTTAAATGGAGATTACTAGTGCAGAGTACCGACTGCGGGCTATGGATCCGCATGAGGTGGTGGGTCATTATAAAGCTCGGATCGCTACTAAACGCCATTACTTTGGCGAGCCGTGAAGATTAACTTTTACAATTAACCTTTATTTATCACAGACATGCACCTACAGCCAGGTCAAACTGTCCATTTAAAAGCATTATCATAAATACAGGTATCTGGAAAAACCTTATAAGGCCAACTGGGGCGTGGTTGTAACAGGTTTCAACTTTTTTGCTTTTTTCCACCGTTTCTCTCAAACTTAAAAATTTGTTGTTTTGAAATCTACAACTTGTCCACAAATGTGTAAATCAGGGGTGTCCAGTCCTGCTCCTGGAGGGCCAAAGTTCTGCAGAGTTTAGCTCCAACACATTTGCCTGGATGTTTCAAGTGAGTCTGAAGACCTTGATTAGCTGGTGCAGGTGTATTTAATCAGGCTTGGAGCTAAATTCTGCAGGACACCCTTCGGACACCCCTGGTGTAAATCAATGTGAAGGGTGCTGTTGTTACATTGGGGTGGGTTGTACCACATGGATATCAGTTCGAATTTTATGACTCTTGACTGCATAATTGCAATTAAATGAAACCTTATTGACATTGTCTTTGAAATAAGATTATGTACTGCTGAATATACTGACATTTATGATAAACTAAAATATAATTTAATGTAATTTCTTGTGAAACTTAAATGTCATGTATTTAAAAAATATTTCTAATTACACATTTGTAATAATTAAGTTGAAGTATAGTAAATTCAAAATATGTTAACTTTAAATGTAATATTGAATAAATTCTGGAATAATTCGAATTAATACTTTACATGTGCTTTAGTATGTTAGTCAACACATCAAAATAAGTATACTTCACACAACAAAAGTTAATTAAAACAATGATTTTAAATGCACTTAAAGTAAATCGTAATTTGACATTAGTACAAAGTATACTTTTTAAAAGTGTACTTAAGTGTGTTAAGAAAAAGTCATGAAAGTCTCTCTTTAAGATCTCCTAAGATATTTTTTTTCATTAATAATATATTATCTGCAAGTACAGTTTTTAAATCTAAAATACATTTTAGATTCAAATTACACTGCAACTATACATTCACACATTTTAAAATGGTGGAGTGGTGGAGAAAGAAATATTTAAAGCATTGGCTGAAAAAGAAAAAAAAAACAGGCAAAAAATACAAACATAATAATATTAGCTTTGAGATAAAATATCAAGTATCCCCAGTAACCAAAAAGACCATAATTAAAAAATAAATAAATAAATTGCTCTGAAATGCAATCTAAAATGAAAAGTCAACTCCATCGGCTGAAGTATTACAGCTTCTAACGTTCCCAGTACAATGTATGTTTTTCTGATCGCACCCTGTGAAAAACATACACTAGAGAAAATGAATGCCTTCCTATGTGGCATACAACAAAATGATTACACATTTCAGAGCAATCTGCTGGTCCTGTGGTTCTAATCACTCTGTCGATAGCCCTTCCAGTGTGCAGGTGTGCTGTTACAGATGGTTTTATGAAGATCCATTAAAAATAATTCAACTCATCGCTGGGCCCAGGAGGGGCTCATTGGCTGAGACTAGCACTTCATAGAGCCGCGGTCCCTCCCCCAACAACACCATAAGCCATCGCCATGGGAACATAGGAGTCGGCCGCCTGATAAAACCTAAGAGGCAGAAGACTTATATATCTCAGTGCACACATATGTAAACAAAACATGCAAACTGTGTAGGCTAATCCATTAGCTTCTATATGGGCAAGCAAGAGATGAAGCAACAGCGGCATTGTAACATTGATTAGATGACATTATGACAGTGTCATATTTTTTACATGCTATGTGGGATGATTGATCGGTCAAGGTCACAACCTGTGCCTAACACTGTGTGATATGTGTGCTATGAATAGTCAGATTATTAAAGGAACAGTTGGGACAAAACAAGGTAAAGCTCTGAAATCTCATTCAAAGGCAACACTGTAAAGTGGTTACCAGCAGTTGTTACACTAATTAGCTATTTCGACCTAAACTAACTCTAGTATTATTGGTGTAACCAGCCAAATATATTTCTGTGTAATTAAATTGAGACATACACACATATGGTGCCTTATTTAACAAACATACGTTGAGTTTAATTACTTAAAATACTTTCAACTATAAAATAAATGATAAAAAACACCACATAAAAAAATTATAGTTCTTAAACTGTACTATACTTTTAGAAAATATAATATTAATGAAATAAAATGCCACTTAAGTGTATTTAAAGAATGCACATTCCTGATTGTTTTTTTTAACATACTTAGTTGTAAAAGTGCACTTTGTAATAATCAAATTAAAATTTTGTAATAATCAAATTAAAAGTTTAACCTTTAAGTACATTTTAAAAATTTTAAATCAGTTTTAATAAACTGTTGTCATGCTTTAAGGAAGTACAGTTATTTTGATGTGTTGACTAACATACTAAAGCACTTGATTGTAATTTTGTAGCGTGTTATTCAATATTATTTGATAAAAAATTTATACATTTTAAATGTACTAAATTGCAACTTCCTCATTACAAATTTGTAATTACAACAATATTTGAATACATAACAAACATGTTTAAATAGAACTGCCATTAAAGTTTATTTTACACTTTTAAATTAATTATATCTAATTATGAAATTACATATAGAAAGGTACTTAAGTCCTACTTAGTAATTGGGTTAGAAAAAAACACTATAACGGTCCGCTAACTGCATTTAATATAAATTTAAACTATAATAAATTTTACATATAGGCCTAATACATTTACATTTCATCACAATTAACATGCAATTAAATGTCCAAAAACATTAAATTTAGTTTGCACTTAAGTATATGCTTAAGTGTATTCCATATTAAGTTCTCTTTTCAAAAGTATGACTTCATTTGTTTGTTTCACTAAATATAATGTGTCTGGAACGACATTTGGGTGAGAAATTTAAATTTTTAATATTTAATGGACACACAAACTCATCTACAAGTGGCTTCTGTGAGTAAATAAATTAGGAAGTAGCAAAACAGAGAATGAAAGTTGAGGTTTTGTGATCTTATCAGTGATTGCACACGCTCATAGGTTAAAGAATCCTTTAGGCATCATATCTAGAGAAACGGCAAATATTTTCACGGTAAACAGAAATGACTAACAGTTTGTTCTGTATCTGTTATTCAATGGGATTCAGTTCTTTGAAAGCTCAGACTGCAGAGGCACTTCCAGCTAAATCTCACTTTGACAAAACCTAAGCCGCTTTGGGCCATATTTGTTTGCTCTTTTGGTTTTAGGTTAATAGTTCTGGCTTTTTCCTTGTTTAGGAGCATTAGGCAAATCATGACCTCTGGTTGCGGTGTCTAATACCAGGAACCGTCAATAAAGCGTTGTGGTTTCTACTCTTGCTCAAGCTCCTGGAAATGGCAAACTGACAGATGAGAGCAAACCTCTCTAGCAAATTCACCCTCTTCTCAGCAACAGATGCTATGGCACGCTTGCTGATCCAGCCGTGCCAAAGTCCCATAATTAATCTCCTATTACTCTCCTTGATTCTCTATCACGCAGGTAATTGTGCTAAAATGCCATCTTTGCACAGATATTTACACAAGCTGCAATACGGCAACTAGAAATCTGCCTTAAGAGTGTAATGCAAATATTTAGTATCCACACTGGATATATTATACATTAACGTAAAGATTGCGTAAAATATATTTCCATTCAGTTTCTTCCACTCAGTAACTATCTAGATTAGGAAACGCCATTCACTACTAACTAGCTGCTTATTAGCATGCTTATTACTAGCATATTGGCTGTTTATGAGTACTTATAAAGCACATATTAATGCATGACCCTATTCTAGATCCCTTAACCATATGGAATACCTAAACATATCTACTACAACAATTACCTTACTTACTAGCAATGATCATCATAATCAGCAAATTGGGAGTTCATTGAGGGAAAACGTTTAGTTAATAGTGAATATGAGTTCCTTAAACTAAAGTTGTACCCTTACACTTGCGCAATTATGAAAGCCACAAAGCTAACAAAGATAAGTTATTTCTGCATGCTATTTGCAAAAGATCATATTGTTTATTGTTATTCCTGACAGAAAGACTGCACAGATAAATATTTTGTAAAAAAAAAAAAAAGTGTAGGATTTACTTGTAAACAGTCTATACAATTTGTAAAAAAAATATTATTTTCTTGTAAAACATACTATAATACAGCTGCAAAAAATATATATTTTTTACAGTGTATTTGGAGAAGTTGGAGTGTCACTATATATGATTTGCCATGATTATGAATTATTATATCGCTAAACCGTCAATTACTGTTGCAAGTTTAGACAAGCTTACTAGAACATCCCATAGGAAATAATTAAATGTTTCCATGAAAAAACATGCTCATTAAGGAGTAAATATCGTATGGATATTATTCCAAAATGGGAATATTTATATGGTTCAGAATGAATTGACAGATAAATTGTTAAATTACATGGCAAAATGATTTAAAGAAACAGGCAAAAACTCAGTTAATTAAAAATACACATTTGATAGTGATTACAAGTGATAACATTACTGTCATAATCAGCAAATTGGGAGTTCATTGAGGGAAAACGTTTAGTTAATAGTGAATATGAGTTCCTTAAACTAAAGTTGTACCCTTCCACTCTTGCAATTATATGAAAGCCACAAAGCTAACAAAGATAAGTTATTTTTGCATGCTATTTGCAACAGATCATATTGTTTATTGTTATTCCTGACAGAAAGACTGCACAGATAAATATTTTGTAAAAAAAAAAAAAAGTGTAGGATTTACTTGTAAACAGTCTATACAATTTGTAAAAAAAATATTATTTTCTTGTAAAACATACTATAATACAGCTGCAAAAAATATATATTTTTTACAGTGTATTTGGAGAAGTTGGAGTGTCACTATATATGATTTGCCATGATTATGAATTATTATATCGCTAAACCGTCAATTACTGTTGCAAGTTTAGACAAGCTTACTAGAACATCCCATAGGAAAGAATTAAATGTTTCCATGAAAAAACATGCTCATTAAGGAGTAAATATCGTATGGATATTATTCCAAAATGGGAATATTTATATGGTTCAGAATGAATTGACAGATAAATTGTTAAATTACATGGCAAAATGATTTAAAGAAACAGGCAAAAACTCAGTTAATTAAAAATACACATTTGATAGTGATTACAAGTGATAACATTACTGTAAGTAAACAGACAGTTCTTAGAGGTTTTGCATTCACTAGATGTGCTTATTGATGTACATTCATTTTAAAATGAATGTTGCTGCATAGTTTAATCCATAACATCCAATGCTCAAGAATTAAGGTCTGTTCACATTTGTTCAGTTCACTTGGTTCATTAGGTCTGGACCACAAAAAGTAAATGATACTTTTAGTCTTGGTTTGCTTAGTGTTTACACTGCCATTTTAACAATGAACCTACATATACAAAACAAAAGGCAACAGGATACAGTCACAACCTGATCGGACAGCTTTTATGACATATATTTTGCAAACTTTCCAAACATCCAAAACAGCTTGGTGCTGGGCTAAATGCAGCCATTCTATATGTGTACATATGGTGGTATTTTTACCAGCTGATAACTCAAGGGAAGGTTATAAAATGTGTAAAGGAGTGAAAACAGTCTTCCTCAGTCATACATGGAGATCTGCTGTAAGGAGACAGCAATCCTGACTCCTATACTGAACTGTAACGGGCAACAAACTGAAGCTCCTATAACGAGAAGAACCAGCTTAAGAATTATGTCCTTCTTGGGGTTGCATCTTATGGCATCATGTCCTTTTTTGGTTCATTTAGATGTCTTTGGACCACATTGCGTTCATATTTCAGTCAAACACTTTTTCAGGAGGTCTCAGTCCACTTGTTTGGTGCATAACAATGTTCGGAGAGCAGCATTCACACTTATTCAGATGAACTGCTCTAACAGAGCAATCACACCAGAGTTCATTTTAATTGAATCAAACCTGCACATACTTTAAGATTTGGAAAATAAATAAAAAAAAGTACTATTTACATCACTTTTGTTAGTTGTGTAATACAATGCCAAAATGGTTGACTTGACTTGCATACAGTATATGACATTTTCATTAATAAGACATGCATTTTTTTATTATTTAAATTAGGTGATATGCTTTATTTCGAAAACAAACAGGTGTGTTCAATCTAGGATATGTTTGTTTTTTTCTGTCCTTTTAAAAATTCTACACGTGCTCACCAATTGTTTTATTTGTTGAGGCAATTACTAAAGAATCAACAGCAAAACACGCTTTGGGATACTAATGCTTGACCTTTAAAGTCCAAATATTGTGTTTTTCACTTGCTACGGACTCTAAATTGAATAAATGATCTGCATAATACATTACAGCAGTAGCAATTAAAGACAAAAACGTGCTTTCTTTGACGATTGGCTACAGGAGACACCGCAGGCTCACAGATGTTTGTGCATTTTGAGATTTTTATTGAAGGTTTTCGCCTGTAGAGAGACAAGCTCATGTCATGTTGTATTTCAGCCATGACTGCATATTGGAGCTGTATCCGATGTATAAACTATGTAGAAATTTACTAAATAGACTTTCAGACATAAAAGCAAGCAGATATAGAAACTCAAATACAAAGCAATGAGATCAGAGAGACATCAAAAGACGGGGTTTCAAACTCAAATTATACTATCTGGACTAGCTAAATAATGTTTTTTGAACAAAAATGTTTTAAATGTACGAATTTAAACTACATCCTAGCAAACAGGCAACATTTTCAAACGTTCTTCCATAGAATGTTCATTCAAAGTTATCTGGGCTTTAATAACATTCTCAAAACGGTAGCACAAAAACGCTACTGAAACATTTTAGTTGAATGTTTGTACAGAAAACATTTTTTTTTTTTAAATGTTACTACTTACTAGTTTCAGAACGTTCAGAGAACATTCAAATGTTTTCTCTGACGTTTGCATAACATTTAAAAATGAGATGTTTTGTATGTTCAGAGAACATTTAGAAATAACGTTTACGTAGCTTAACAGGAACATTAGCAAAACGTCCTTAGATCATATTTTAGTTAGCTGGGATAAAGATTAGTTATTGTATTGCCGCATGGACATACAAAATAAAAGTTCAGAATAAAAAAAAGGATTATAATGGGTGCAATCTAGTTCTTTGTCAATACCAGGTTATAATTGTATAACAATGTCCGACAAGCAACAGTAACTAAGGGCGGCAGGTCTTTGCAAAGGGTCAATTATACCCTCAACTGTATATATTTGCAAACTGTTGAGGGTATAATTGACCCTCTCATGCCACACATGTTCTCACACAGTGAAAAATCTAGCGTAGTGTTAGTTCTGGCAGGTCACGTTAGTCAAGCTTGCATCAGCTGACTCTCAGCTGATCCCCATCAACCTATGGGAATACGACACCTATCTAAGCATTCATATATAAGGTCCCTCAGTATTATCAGCAGTTTTTGCATTGCTCAATAGCTAATTACCCTCCTCCATCCCCAACCCCTCCTCTGTCAGTCAGGATTCAGCCTTCTGATTCGCCTTTGAATCAGACTAATTCTAAAATGTGAGCAGAGCAAGAAGAAACTGACAAGACAGAGCAGGTTACTTTTGGTATATTTTTTGTGTATCAGGTTTCAAATTTTGTCATTTTTAAAGAAATTCAAACAATAAATACCGTTTTGTGGCTCTTTAACGTGTCGTGACAGATCACTGTAGCGCCTCAGTTCAAGTGACACATGAACAGATCATCTCTTCCTCTTTACTAGTTGTTATAGCATGAAATAAACATGATTGAACATCAGAGGCATCTCGTTTCAGCCACAGAAAGACGTCAATGCACACCATTTTTCAAGTTCAAGTCCACCGACGTTAATTTACTCTCCTGTCTGGTTTGTTTGTCGGACAAAATGTCAGATTCGGCGTTATGATTGGTCAGATCGCCTGTCAATCAAAATCACAGCGAAGGGTGAATTGCACACTTACAGTACACACCTGACAGAGGACAATGGGATAACATTAAAGGTGAACATTTATCTGCAGGGCAGATTAAGGATAAACCATAACAATGTGCTGGTAGTTTGAGGCACTAAATGGTTTACTAAATGGTATTTTACATGCTCCTCTGACTCTTCTGTAGACTCACTCCCAACGCACAAGTTTGTCTTGCTAAACCCAATGTTGTGCGCAGCTCATCAGCAAACAACTGCCACTCACTCGTTCATCTCTTCCAGATAAGCCGAGAGCCCTTGAATTAAGTCAGTCATTTAGTCGTAACAAATTAATTAAAAGAATAAATAAATCATTAACATATTAAATATAGCAATTAGAAATCATGTTTTACATGAGCGAATCTAAGTGATTTTGATGGGGAGAGTGGAGGAAGGAATTGAGTGTGCACTAACCCAGCACACTGTTTAGTTATACTGTACGATTTATTTATTTTTTTTATCAGTAAGAAAATACTATTTTAGAAAGACTCTTTTCTCAGCGTCTCTCTAGCTTTCTCTCATTTGTACACATACTTTTTCACGTCTGAATTATCTTATATACACACAATAGATTTGATGAAAAACAAACCAGGACCACGTCAATTCTGTTATCTAAACTCGCTTTTCCTTCTGAAGAGGAGAAAACGTTTGCCTGCATGTCTTGAATAATTGGAGATGATAAATTAACATTTTCTTACCGGCAGTGACGAAGAGTTCTCTGAAAAAAAAAAAAAATTTGAATTTCCTATTGGCTTTAGTGACTTGTCTCCATGTTGTACACAATTTACACACACCAGATATGTGAACTAGGTTTTAATATTTTATTTAGAAAATGTCTTGTTCTTTTTCCTCTTTCAATAATAATTTTCACCTGTTTTATTCACGAGGTGAAAAGCTTGATTGCTTAAGAAAAGTAATAGCACACCTCTCTAGTGTGATTTTAGTATCATTGATACTATAGTTTTGTTAATGTCTTGAATTAGATTTAATTTGTATATTTTCTGTTTTGATTTTAATTTAGTTACTCGCATACATCTTCTGATGCCGCTGGACACATTATCAGTGATGTTCCTGGAATCATCGGGTGTGTTGGGTCTTTCAACATCATACACCCTCCTCCAGGTGACCCAGCTGGGGCTGATCAGACCCAAGCTTATGTCCAGCTGACTAGCTAAGCACTCCATGGCTCTTCTCTTTTGAGCCATAGCCACCTTGAAGCCCTCTCTGCTGCTTCAGTGGTACTGCGGATAGCCATCCTCTCGCTCACTCCCTCAATACCCAGCTCTTTGTAGGCTCTGGCTAAGGAACGTGCTGCAAATCCTGTACATTAACCTCCACCGGGACACACCTCACTCTCCATCCTGCCTGCTTACAGTCACTAACCAGCCCTGCATACTTGGAGAAATTTGTCTCAAAGGTTTATTCCAAGTGATCTTCCCACTGGACTGTTAGTTCCAGCAGCACAACTTGTTCAGTGGATTCAGACACAAGGACGATGTCTGGTCACAGGGTGGTAACTGCGATATGGCTAGGGAACTTCAGCTGCCTTTCCAGGTCCATTAACAGTTGCCAGTCCCTTGCAGAGGCCAGCATGCCTGTAGATTCCCTTTTAGTAGGTTTAGGCTGCTCCCCCAGCTCTGACAAAAACAATTCTCTGCTTGGAGGGTCGCGACCTCTTTGCCATTTCAACTTTTGCGCTGATAGCTTCGGCGATGGTCCTCAGGACTTGATCATGAATCCATCGGTATACCATCCTTCTCCAAGTGCCTTTGGACAGCAGCTCAAAAATTTATTGTATTTTGGCTTTTGTCATTGATATTATTATTATTTTAATATGTCTATATAGCTTTTATTAAGTTGTAGTTTTTAGTTTTAGTTTGTTATTTTAGTACGTCAGTTTCAACACAAATGGGAAACGTTGCTTAGCAACTAGCTGAAATAAAACAATTTTTTATATTTATTTTATTCAATTTTTATTTATTTAATTTCAAGCAAGGAAAATGTTTTTAAAGTTTAATTTTAGTTAACAATAATAACCTTTCTTCAAAAATGAATATTCAACAAGGAACTTTTAAGTAATGAAAATGTTAATATATTTGTAATTTTATTTTCTTTTATTTATTTATTTTTTTACATTTTTATTTCTTGTTATACACTGCAAAAGTTGTAAATAAAACAAAGATTAATGGAGTATGTTTTACAAAAATTAAAAATTTCACATTGAATTCACTGTGTTACTTACCATTTCTTTGTAATTATTTGTGAAAATTGTTCTACACGCATTATTTATTTATTATCCCCAGTAAATAACGAATGAGAAATGTTATCTTATAAGTTTAAGTTTTAGTTCATGTTAATTTTATTTCAAATAAGGTTTTTTTTAATGGTTTTAGTTAATGATAATAGCCTTGCATCTCTCTCACATAATTCGCCACATAATTCGATGTGTTATCAATCTCAGTTTAACACTCAGGGTTTGGCGTTTGTTCCACTAGCTGAACTGATAGTTATCAACAGTAATTTGCTATTGCAGACATTTTGAATATCCTTTATATGTGAGGCTACAAAGGGACACACAATGTGAAATATGCCTCAGAGGTCTCTAGGGGACTTCACATGTATGTTCTGTGTCATTAAACAGAGGTACTTGCTAGAATACAGCTGATCTCATTAATTCTCAGGTTTAATCTTCAGCTCTCCTGTGAATGAGCGTGAGGCAGAACATCTTATCAGCTGCTGAAGCGGCACCTTCTCCACAGGCTCCCAGCAGAGCTGGTGTCCTCCTGACCCCTACCAGCACTAGAGCTCTCAACCAACAACTGATGCCATGGACTCACTCAGATCAAGCATGTGTGCAAATAATGTGTTTTCCTTGGACACTGAACTTCTCTCACTATCGGCATGAAATGGAAATTGCAATCGTCTCTTCACTATTGTGACATATCTAAGTGAAATGGATTCTTGAAGGAAAAAATGCAGGATGAGACTTGAGTCCACTGCAATAGGTACACTGTAATAATTTCAAATGAACAGTTTTACTTTAAAGTGCATTTTACATGATATATTATGTCAATGTTTTGTTGTGTTTTAAAGAAGTACACTAATATTGATGTGTTGTCTTACGTACTACTGCATGTGTAAAGTAGGCTACTTGATTATAATTGTAACTGTAGTGTGTTCTTCAATATTACATTTAAATTTAATATATTTTAAATGTACTAAATTGCAACTTAATTATTACAAATATACTTAAATACATGATATACAAGGTTGAATAGAAATGACTTTAAAGTGCATTTTAGGTTACCATACATGCCATATTTTTTCCATATTGCCCACATTTCAAATAAGTAATCATGAATTTGTATATAAGGATGTACTTAATTCCTGCTTGTGGATCAAAAAAGCACTCCAAAGTTCAGCTAATTACATTTTATATAAATTTAAACTATATAATACATTTTTATTTAATTGCAATTAACATGCATTTCAGTGTCCGAAAACATTACATTCAGTATGTTCTTTTAAAGTGCGATCATCGTTTCTGCACATCACACCGGGAGAAAGTGTTTTAATATCGAACTGTGTTTATTTATGACCATACTGTAACCGTTCGAGTTGTCCTGCCTTTATCCTCAGCACGTCCTTGCCGTTTAGCGTCACTGCTTGCGTTCCCCTAAACGCAAGCGCCAAAGGACGCTAGATGCACTTGAACCCAACCGAGAATAGCAATAGAAAACATTTGAGGGGCACCAAACAATCTATTTAAGCATTCAAGCCCCCGTTCCCCTCCATCCGCACACACACACACGTTTGTTCAAAGGGAGTCAAGCAGGTGTGGTGTGGCTCCTCACCTTTTCATGTAAGTGGACTGCCAATGAGCTGCCTCGTTTGAGGGCCTTCTAAATAATGGAGGGTGCCAAGAAGCAGTCGCGCGGCGACTATAGAATGGGCCCCTGGAGGCGGATGGCCGAGTGTGTGTGTGTGATGGGAACGACTGTCCTCGGAATGGAGGGTAGAAGCAGTCGCGCGGTGACTATAGAATGGGCCCCTGGAGGCGGATGGCCGAGTGTGTGTGTGTGATGGGAACGACTGTCCTCGGGCAGGGTGTATGGCTCATTGGTCCTTGCCACGCATGCAGGCACGCACGCACGCACGCACACGGGTAGAATTGACCAGTTAATTGTCCGTTTATCATTTCAGGAGGATCAGCGGAGGCCAAGGCCTCCTGTTGCCCTCTGTCTGTTTCTCTATTTTCTTTGTTCATCTGCTGCTGCTCTCTCCTGTCTGTTCCTTCACTGCTTATCTCGCTCAGCTGCTGGGTTATCGGTGTTATCGTGCTGAAATTATTGCTGACACCAGAAGTCTTTAGAAGCAGTGAGTTTGAGTGTTAAAGGGCTAGGTCACCCAAAAATAAATGTTTTGGCTTCACTTACTTGCCCTCATGCTGTTCCAAACCTGTATGACTGCTTTCATCCGTGAAGCAAAAAAACCCAAAAAAAAACACTAAATTTTTGTTGAAGCTGCACATTATGAGCTGCTGATGTATGGAAAAGAGCAGTTTAAAATTTCTCCTTTTCTCCTTATTGACTATGAATTGGATTATTTTAAACTATTATATTCTAGATTTTCCTTCTTCGAAAAACGTTTGTAACTGCATTGCTGTCTTGAAGTGTTTTTTTTTTTCTCTCCCAATATACAGTGTTTAAATTAATAGTATATTTTATTTCAAACCGTTTAATAATAGCCACAATGCACTTTTTATCTCTTCGTTATCATTTGTTGACAAAGCTTCACTGACAAACATTTTGGACAGTTTTTTTTCTTTTCTTTTTTTTTTCTGAAAATATTTATTTTTTCGAGTGAACTGAAATGAAAAAAAGTACAAAAAGTGAAAAAGTACACTTTAGCTCACTTTTAAAGAGAGTAATAATTTTAGAAATTATATATTTGTAAAGAATATACTTAAGTGTGAACTTAATGTAATGATTCCGGACTCTTTATTACATGTTAATTGCAATTTAATTAAATTGTATTATAGTTTAAATTTATACTAAACACAATTAGCTGAACTATTGAGTTTTTTTTTTTTTTGACCCACTTACTATAAGTAGGACTTTATATATCTTTATTTATTAAAGTATATCTTTATATGTAATTTCATAATTACTTCTATTGTTTTTGAAATATGGTTAAAATGTACTGCCAAATTTACTGACAAGCATATATGATAAACGGAAATATACTTTAATGTTGTTATTTAACTGTATTTGTAATTTGTTAAGTACAGTTAAATTTATTAACTTTAAATGTACTTTCAAATAACACACTGCAGTTAAAATTATAATCAAGTACTTTACATGTTAAAACATGTTAACTCAAAGTGTACATCTTTAAAGCAAATGATTTAAATCATTTAAAATGTAAATTATTTAAAATGATTTATTTGATACTATTACAACTAGTTTTTAAAAGTGTACTAATGTGTGTTAAGAAATAGTCATAAAACTATTTTTAAGTACACTTAAGTGGACTTTTAATTTAATTAATATTATATTATCTTCAAGTATATATATATATTTTAAATATACAGTTATACTGTATTTTAATGTATCATTGTTAAAACCTAATCAATCAAATAAGTGCTGAAAAATATTAATTTACAGCATACTATAGGATTAAGGTTAGGATTAGGGTTTGCTTTAGGGTTCATTGCATATAATTATTAATTATTTACTATAATAATTAAATGTAACGTAACAAGGATACAGTAAAATAATGTGTTACCAAATATACTTTTAAGATTTGTAAGACGTTACATGTACCTACCACAGTGTAGCGTCTGGACCAATCAGACACACCATTTTTCATTTGATTTAACAAATCAATTATTCATTAGATTAACAAACATTCACAGACCCCTCACCCAATAAACATACTGGGTGCCAAGATGTCTGTGAACGAGGCCCAGGACACTGGTTACCATGGCAACCATGACACCTTTGCTAGACCAGATACATTTACGACCTAATGGAATGTGAGTAGGGAAAATCACTGCCTTTTCCATAAGGAAGAGACACAGTGCACTAACAATAAGTTATGCATAATTACGTGCAATTAACCCTAAACCAAAACCTCATCCTAACTCTAACTATCAGTACATGTAGTTAATTAATATTACTCAGTACATAAATGTATGATTACACTAACAAAGACACCACAAAATAAAGTGCATCTTTAAGCAGGCATAAATATCCACTGCACAGGTCTATAAAACATCCAGGTCCGCTAATCCCAAACACATTACCTTCTTTTTTTTCCAAACCCGCTCCCCAGATATGTGGCCTTTGATGCCGAATTGCTGTGTTAAGCAGTAATAGACCCCCGAGAGATGTGAGGAGAGATCAAAAAATCAAGTGGCTCAACGGCCACCACTGTAAAACTCACTGGACTTAAAGATTTCAAAGCCCACAACAACTCGAACTCAAATTTAGAATGGTGGACACCCATTGATTTCAGATCGAATCATAAGTTATTCTGTAATCGGTGTTTTCTGTTTAATAGACTGCAACATTAATATATATAGATCAAATGTCAGGGAAAACCTCAAAGATCCAGTCAACTGCTGCGTTTGATTGGTTGAAAATTGGCATTCAAAACATTTTAACGTCATGTTATGTTATGTGCTATCTGTTTAAAAAATAACAATATTACACATAATATTTTTGAGTAGTTTTTAAGTTTCCTTAAAAAAAATGAGGAAAACATATCTCTTGGTTTTATTAGTGAAATGTTCTTAATATTTTCTATGCAACACTGAACCACCATTTCTTTAATAAAATATACACACTATTTTTAATTATCACCTTCATTTTTTTTTTTTTATTAAAATGACAAGACCCATCTTTCATGTTTTACAGCATAGGCGTATATTAAACAGAAAAAACAGATGTTGCTGTGTTTTTCAGCATTTGAGCAAAGGTGAGTTTCACCTTCACTCTCTGATTAAGGAAAATAAGGCACATAAACGCATGCACTTAATGTAATTTATTGTGCTTGTAAATTTGCTTATACATCACTACCAAATCTTGTATGTTCTTAAAGGCTCTGTAAGACTTTGCTCACTACAATCCTCTTTGTGTCTATACTTAGCTGTTATGAAATGGAAACAGAAGGCTACATCAAAGTGTCTGAGGCCACAGCATCCCCTCCGCAGCAGCACAAGGCGGAAAACGGCTCCATACTCAATAAAATCAATAGGCTATTTTTTTCTACACGATGCACGGAGGCATGACAAAGATCTTTCTCATTGATCCAGAAGGTCTAAATATTTTTAGACCCATTGATTTTTATGGATGTGTGTATTCCAGGAAGCCCTAAAACTGTGTCTGTCTGTCTGTCTGTGTGTGTGTGTGTGTGTGTGTGTGTGTTTCCATACATGCATTGCCTATGCATGTGTTTTTTTTTTTATTGTGTGTGTGTGTGTGTGTGTGTGCACATCCAAGTGAAACATTTAATCCTCTAGCTTTCATGGCAGACCTGAAATATTCTCCTTTCCTCCTGTTGTGTTGAAAAACTGGGTACAGCTTTAGTTGACCCCCATTTGTTTCCATGCAGTTTTCCAAAAATCAACACTAAAACACCAAAGATTCATGTAAAAACAGAAAATCTCTATTGTAGCTTTGTCAGAGATTAAAAATATGTGAAAAATGTATTAATTCCCATGTATTTCTATTGTGCTTGCACTGTAAAAAAAATTCTGTAGTTTTTACAAAATAATTTTGGCAGCTGTGGTTGCCAGAATAATTGTGTAAAAAATACAGAAGAACTGTAAACACATTTACGGTCAGAAACTGTAAATTTTACAGTATAAAACTGTAATTTACAAACAAGAAGCTTATTTTTTAGAGTGTGGGGTAAATTTCACTCACAAGTTTTTATGTTCAAATTTAGCTGCACAGACACAACATATTTTATTTGATTGATTGATTGATTGATTGATTGATTGATCGATCTGATTGTCATGACTACTTGTAATGACTTAGGTGCATAAATATTATAACGTATAAATAGTATCTAACATTATTTGCATTATTAACATTATAAGTCGTATTTATTTATTTTTGTACTATTTGTAACTATTTGTAGTCTCCCCGGATGATTCAGAAGAGTCATCTTAATTTTTGAGTAAACTTTGAGACTTCAGTTTCATAAGTTCTCATGTATTTTGAAATGTAGTGTTTGACAAGCTACAATAATTTTTATATATACACAATAACAAATATACAATATATACTTTTTTTTTTTACCTGACCCTTTGCTGTTTTCTGTTATATTCAAAGTTTTGTACAGCCTTTCAAAAACACATCTATGCCGAAACTTTGCATGCACATTCATAACCCTAAATGAGAAATGTTCAGAACATTTCTAGTAGTAAGTAGTTTAACCAGTGTTTCAAACAGCTGAAAAACTAACACGGGTCGAATTGACCCCAAGGTTTGCACCTGAACACATATTAATGCTGTCAGCAAGAGACGTGCTAGAATGTATTTTCATACATCTGTTTTGGATGGATATGACGACAGAAATACTTTGAAGAACAATGTGTGCTGCATTATTTGGGATAGAGAAAATGATAATCCTTTAACCAAAAGGAAATTCTCTCTTCATACATGGATGGCCTCTTATTTGCCATATAAAACTGAAAATAATTCTGCTAAAACTGCACAGGTGAGGCCAGGCATCTCTTCAGAATAATTTTATGAGTTTTTGAGCAGAGATTTAACCGAGAATCTTATTGGAGTTATCAAACTTTATAATTGCACAGGATTCATGCAAAGGATTTGGGTTTCTTCAGCTATGGACACTTTCGGCCCTGATTATTTCATTTAATATTCCTATTAACAATGTCATTTTTTTTGTCTTCATTTTCTCTGAAATTAATGGAAATTATCATTACCGTGCCATTTTCACCATGTTACAAATGTTTAAAGGGGTCATATGATGCGATTTCAATTTTTCCTTTCTCTTTGGAGTGTTACAAGCTCTTGGTGCATAAAGAAGATCTGTAAAGTTGCAAAGACTAAAGTCTCAAATCCAAAGAGATATTCTTTATAAAAGTTAAGAGTCAGCCACACCTACCTAAAACGGCTCGTTCGAACACGCCCCCACATACCTAC
>NW_015666550.1:453338-497784 GCF_001515625.1 Sinocyclocheilus rhinocerous
ATGCAACGCAACGCAACGCGTAAAAAGACAGTATAAGTCATTATAATCCGTAATTATGTCCCCACTGGATGCAACAAATGCCTCGTTTGTAATGGGTTTTAATGTTTATGTCTCGTCGCTCCGGCCGGACACGGTATGTGAGGGGCGTAACATTTCCGTCTCATGCTTGAGGTATTCGGCCAATCACAACGCATTGGATAGCTGGCCAATCAGAGCACACCTCGCTTTTTCAGATCGATGAGCTTTGTAAAAATCGACGCTTTCAGAAAGGCGGGGCATAGAGGAGAAACAATAATGTACAGTATGTGGAAAATAATGTGTTTTTTTTTACTTTAAACCGCTTAAACACATTTCATTACACCAAATACACAAAATAATGTTCTTTTTAGCAGCATCATATGACCCCTTTAATAGCATTCTGTGGTCAAATGACGGTGATGGAAATTACATTTTAAGTATTTTTAGTATAAAATGGCTCACTTCTTTGTCTAATTATTTCTAGTTTCATAGCTAACACTGCATGATCTTGAAGACACAAATGAACATTTTCACACTTTTTGTGTAATGTACATGATTTGACAAAATGACTGGAAATTTGCACATAAACACATTTATTTATTTAAACACACATCACATTTATTATTACTTATTGTGATTTCTCATTATCATTTCAGTGATATAATTTCACATATCACTGTTGTCTCCTTGGTGAGCAAGCGCACTAATTTTAGACAAAACTTTATTAGTGTCAAAATTGTTTAGCATGGCGGAAACAACACCACACGAGTGGGACAGTCATCATTTTTGACATAGCATACATACATAGTGTTCATTCATTTATTTATTACATTTATTTAATGTTTTTCTGTACAGATTATAATAGTTTAAATATAATAATTAATATTTTCATAGTTTGAGATTAGAAGTGTGGGTTTAGGAGAAGAGAAAAACTAAATATATTAACTGTCCAAAAAAAAATTTTAAAAAAGTTAAAAACAACCATAGTTTTTGAAAAAAAAAAGAAGATAATAATAATAAAAATATTTCACACTTATTTAGATTATTATAGTTGAAATATAATTAAGATTTTTAGGATGGACTTCATAGTTTAATATTATAAATCTGGGATTAGGACAAGGGAATGACAATAACATATTTTCATTAATGTGATCATATAAAAATCAACTACAGTTTAGTTTTGCTTTATTTTTGGTAAAGGACTAGTTCACCCAAAAATGTAAATTTGCTGAAAATGTACTCACCCTCAGACCATCTGAGATTGTAGATGTTTGTTTTTAGACGTGGGAAGGAAGGAAGGGCTCCTCGTGCATCATCCTTGGCCTCAAATCTATCATCTTAATCACTGTCTAATCTGAAGAAACCATGAAATTGAAGCCATTCCACCAGCAAAGGTCAGCTTCCACACTCTAAAAACAAATGTTTTGACTCAACAAAAACAGTTCGCGTTAGTCTTTTTGAATTTCTAATGGAATTGTGCTCAACTAACATAACAATGAGTTAGAGGAACTTAAAGGAATAGTTCACCCAAAAACAAAAATAGCTGAATAGTACTCACCCTCAGGTCATCCAAGATGTAAATGGGTTTGTTTCTTCATCAGAACAGATTTGGAGAAATGTAGCATTGCATCTCTTGAGAGATGCAATGCTACATTTCTCCAAATCTGTTCTGATGAAGAAACAAACCCATTTACATCTTGGATGGCCTGAGGGTGAGTACTATTCAGCTATTTTTGTTTTTGGGTGAACTATTCCTTTAAGTTCCTCTAACTCATTGTTATGTTAGTTGAGAACAATTCCATTAGAAATTCAAAAAGACTAACGCGAACTGTTGAGTCAAAACATTTGTTTTTAGAATGTGGAAGCTGACCTTTGCTGGTGGAATGGTTTCAATTTCATGGTTGCTTCAGATTAGACAGTGATTGATATGATAGATTTGAGGCCAAGGATGATGCACGAGGAGCCCTTCCTTCCTTCCCACGTCACTCAGCGTGAGGAGAACACGACTCTGAGACTCCTGACATGATGTGATTTAGACATCAGCGCGGAGGATGTACACTGTCAGCGTCTCCAGCCCCTCATTAGGATGCCAGTCAGATATGACTCTCTCCGTGAGAGGAATGTTCCCTCGTTTTATCACGCAAATGATCAGGGAGAAGAATCTGGAAGAACAACTCGGCATCAAATATATACAGGCAAATATTAACGTGACAGGAAATATTCTGCGGCTAAAATCCCCCCGGAGCCTTTGCGTTCGGTTGTAAGCGGAAGGTTGTAACGTTGTAGCGCCTCGAGGGGCTTATTAGGATCTATAAAAGCTGCAAACTACCCGTATTTCTGTTCTTTGTCACCGCTGTGTGTTTCTCTGGCTCTCTTTTGCTCTCTCCCACCCCGACTTTATTTCTTGTCTAACGCCAGCTTTGAAGAAAAATGAGGATGGTTTAGTATTCATAACTCATGTTTTATTTGCAAATAGGCTTTCGAGCAGAACAGATTCTGCTTCGATTCTGTCAGAAGTGCTGTGAAATGAGAATTTGACAACTGTATACAAATTCAGCGCTATTGTTCTTGTAAATCTTAGTCATGTGCACATGTCTACGTACACATTCACCCAAAAATCTCGAAAGGTAATGTCTGTGCTGAGACAGCTCTGTTATCATAAAAGCCTCTCCACATTCGAATATTTCATAGCCTGGGAGAAGAAAAGTATTGCTGAGAATTATTCATTTTCCGCTGTGTGAAAAGTTCAGCGCATGCATTTCTCCACAGCTCGTGCGGGCGCAGGAGGAAACTATTACAGGATTTGGGCTCTCTGCTGAAGATGATTGCTGAAAGGCCATTATTTAAGGCACAAGACGAATGTGGCAACAAGATTACACCTCTAATTCTCAGTCATGTAAGAATAGAGAACGGCAGGCTAATAAATAAGACCTGAAGATGCAGAAAGGATTGATGCTGAATGACTGGAGCTGTAAATGTTCTGTTGACTGAGAGTTTTCAGAGTTGAGGAGAATCAGTGATTTCAGATCAGTCATTTCAGATGAATGAATACAAAAACCTCAACACTCACCTTTTGGGTTTCGTGTTAATCAAAGCAGTGCTGATTAGGTACATTTATTACTATGACAGAACATGGTTTTGCCTTCTCAACACCGCTTTTTAAAGGGATAGTTTATTAACAAAAAAGAAAATAATAATAATAATAGTAAGATAAAAAAAATTGTAACCACTTACTTACCACCATGTCGTTTTTATAATATAATATAATATAATATAATATAATATAATATAATATAATGATGAATAGCATATTAATTATTATTATTATTATTATTATTATTATTATTATTATTATTATTATTATTATTATTATTATTATATACTTAAAGTTAACTAAAACTAGTAAAAATTGTTGTTGATTGAAAAAAAAATTAATATTTTAAAATTAATAAAAGTAAAGTTGAAGTATTAAAATTACTAAAATCCAAAGCAAAATCAAAATAAAGCAAAATCAAAATATTAAAAATAAAAATACATAAAAATACATGATTAAATTGCTAAAACTTAAACTTAAAAAAGTGCTAAAACTTAAACTGTACTGTAAATATAAAAATAAAAGCTAATTATAAATATGTCATACAAACAACATAATGAAAAAAAACTTTAAAAAAAAAAAGAAAACTAAAATAACACTGGTAAATATTAAAATAAAATGTATATAGAGCAAAAAAAGGGGAAAAAACTTCACATGGAAAATTGAGTGCATATTTTTGCAAAGTAAAATTTTACTTTTTGCCATTCATTTTTCATGTATAAAATTGTTAATATATCATTTATATTTAAATAAAAATGTGTTGTTATTATTAATATAATTTTAGAAGCAACAACAATGAACAACAGTGCATAGACTAAACAATAATGTCTATCAAAACTTATTTCAGTGTCAATAAAGTAATATCTAATCTACTGTATACTCTATATAATATATAATTAAAATCAGATGTTTCAGATTCTGACATCTGATTGGATGAGCCTGTACACACACACACACACACACATCAGCTGAGTTCTATATTAACATGCTGTTCATTGATCATTGATAGTTATGTTGCTAGGCAACCACACACATCCCACAGTGAACTGTGTGACCGTACAGAGGAGTGTTTATTAGGATTATTGTGATTTATTCTTCATGTCGTGATTTATTGATCATGGGTTGGGTGTCTTTTGTTATGTTCCTCTTGCCGTGAGTCATGCGTTACAGTGATTTTACCGCAGTTAAGGTGTGTTAGACGTTATATGAGGCAGTAAAATCACTGTACTGGCTTCTGATTAGTTTTGGTGTAAGCTGATGGTTGTGTTGGTGTTTGCGCAGGGACTCCGGTGAACAGGATCCCCATTATGGCGAAGCAGGTTCTGGATCTGTACATGCTGTATAAGCTGGTGACGGAGAAGGGTGGACTGGTGGAGGTCATCAACAAGAAGATCTGGAGAGAGATCACCAAGGGTCTCAACCTGCCCATGTCCATCACCAGCGCTGCATTCACGCTCCGCACGCAGTACGACACACACACCAAATCAGAAACAGAAAGATGAATAGAATATTATTATTATTATTATTATTATTATTATTATTATATACTTAAAGTTAACCAAAACTAGTAAAAATTGTTGTTGATTGAAAAAAAAAATTATATTTTAAAATTAATAAAAGTAAAGTTGAAGTATTAAAATTACTAAAATCCAAAGCAAAATAAAAATAAAGCAAAATCAAAATATTAAAAATAAAAATACATAAAAATACATGATTAAATTGCTAAAACTTAAACTTAAAAAAGTGCTAAAACTTAAACTGTACTGTAAATATAAAAATAAAAGCTAATTATAAATATGAATACATATAATAATAGTACATACATAATAAAAACTGAAATAAAATATAAATATTTGAAAAATATATGTTACAACCGCCAAATGCAACTTTAGAAAACATGCCAATAAAAGTTGACTTAAAGGTTTGTCTATGTTTTGTTTTTTTTAACTTCAGAGGTCCTGACTGAACTAAGCCTATGTTTAAAAATCTTTTCTGTTGTGGCCTGCATGGCCCCTAGACGGGCCGCAACAGTAAAAATAAATAAATAAATAAATAAATGGAAGTGGAAGTACTAAAATTACTGACAAATATGTATAAAAAAAAAAAAAAAGATTATTAATAGAAATGTCAAAAACACATAATAAACCAACTGAAACCCTGAAAATATAAAATGAAAGCTAAATCGTATATACAAATAATACTAAAATGCCATGATATGACTGATAACTGATATGAGAGTCATGCTGGTGTATAACAACATGAGGATGAGTAAATGATGTTTGATTTTTGTCTCAATTGTTTTAATCGTCTCACTCCAGCTCATCCGCCTGTAGAGATCTTCATCTGCATACCTGTGTTGACATTTGAGTCTTCTGAACCTTCAAACAGAAAGGTCTGTAATGAGTCTGTGAGAGCAGAGCAGTGACACGCAAGCCATCAATCAGGAAACATTTGCTTATTATACACTCGCCATTAGTCTGACAGCCGCACCTGCCATCAGCTTTAAAGCAGAGAAACACAACAGACACAGATGTGTTTAAAACTGTCTTTATCATGCTTCATGAATACAAATGATTATCATCCTTGTCCCCAAAAACTGGTAGGTCACCACAGAATAAATTTTTTTTTTATTTTTTTTAGTAATTTTCATATACTTTGGCAGCGGCTCGTCAGTGTGGCTGATTTGTAATCCTCAGAAAGCGACAGTACTCGATGCATGCATGCACACAGAGGCTCCTTCAGCTCAAGTAGGTCATGGAGAATCAGACACTCTTGAAATAATAATAGAGACTGACCCAGCGATATACATTTTATGAATATAAATATATACATGTCAATATTTTCAAAATATATGGTGTATGTGTGTGTCTTTATTTATACATAATAAATATACACAACACACACACACATATTATGTAAACAAAAACGTTTATTTTGTGTGCTAAATATTGATTATAGTTTATTTTTATGAAAGAGAAGAAGTCTATTTATCTGCAGAGGTCAGGAGTGGAGCTTTTATGTAACTTTCACTTCGAATACAGTATGACTATACAGTTTTTTTTTTTTTTTTCAAAGCACAAAAGCGAAAGTGGCCAAGAAATTTGCAAGCGGCAGCTTCTGATAGCACTCAGTGTAACAGCAGCGGTGTGTGAATCCCAGAGTTGTTGGCCTGCTCTCCCCCGTACGGCGAGTGTGTTCTCTGGTGTGATGTCCAGAGACTCGACTTCATGCACTGTTAATGTCTCTGCTGTCTGGATGATTAACGTGGCCCGTTTCACTCTCCCATATGGGCCCCAAAAACTTGGTCCCACCTCACCTCACCTGCTCTGCCCGCTGCACTCATGGCCTTGGTAAAAATAGACCCATCTAATATGTGAGCTGCCTTTTGTTCTGCTTTCTAGACTGTTGGATATACAAGCGTGATGGACAAGGCCAAATAATGCGGTGGATTTGATTTTTAATAATATATATATATGCAAAAGCCTCTAAGTGCCATCTGAAATTTTCATCTAAAATGAGTATTTTTATCAGGCTGCTATGTTTAGGTTCAGTTATATTACTCTAATTGCAATGTATAGGTAATTTTCTATGCAATTAAAGTGAAAAAACTGAACATAAATATAGGGGCCTGATAAAGATGCTCATTTTAGAAGAAAATTTCGGATGGCATTTAGAGGCTTTTGAATCTGAACTGTTCATATACTGTATATATATATATCAGCTTTGTATCACATAAATAAATTACATTTTAAAACATATTCAAATAGAAAACAATTTGTTTAAATTGTAATTTTTGCAGTAAAATAAATGCAGCCTCGGTGAACATAAGAGACTTAAAAGCATCACAAATCCTTAATGATTCCAGACTTATTGTAATAATATTTTTTTTACTGTATTTTTGCAGTAAAATAAATGCAGCCTCGGTGAACATAAGAGACTTAAAAGCATCACAAATCCTTAATGATTCCAGACTTTTGACAGGTATTGTATGATAAACAATTTTGGCTCTTTTTTGGTCGCAATTAATGCTAAGTAAAATGGTAATGTAATATTGCGTAATATCTACAGACAAACTGCTCAGGAAATAAAAGACACTCCTGTATTCTTGTCTATCAATACTGATTAGTAGCACACTCACTTTTGCAGTCCACGCTATCGATCCGACATGTCAATAGCAAGTCCCAAGCTGTAGCATTAATACAACTCTTTATTGAATCGAGCCACGGATCTGAGGGTGTGATAAAAGTGGTTTGAGGACAATTAATTTCCCTGATAGCGTAGAAACGGCAAGGCCTGCGCCTGCTGCGGCTCCGTCCTTCACACTGTCTGATCTGCTCGCCAACCGCATTCAAGTCTGATGCTAATTTGAATGACACCGATGGAAATCTTGGCTCGCTTTCAGGGGACTAGATTTGGGCTGGCCTGACGACCTTCTCCACAAGAACATGGAAAACGTCTTTGCTCAATATGTCACAGCGGCGGTAATAGAGGAAGACAAGAACGACGCCGGGATCATTTTAAAACTGCAGCAGGACAGTTTGGAAAAACTAAAGAATGTGTGGGATGATACGGCGTACGCTAGTCATATTTCAGGGTGACCGTGCCACTCTTTATCACAACCCTGCTAAAAGTGGCAGTACGTGCGCTCATTGGCACCCCTTCAGCTGGTGGCGCTCTAGGCGACCGCCTAGCTCGCCTATGCCTAGAAACGGCCCTGGTTACACTTTATTTTAAGGTGTCCTTGCTAAAGTGTAACTGCACATTTAAGTTTATTTACTAAGTAATGTTAATTAACAACTTGCTTACTATTGGGTTTGGGTTGGTTGCTTTAGAGTTACTGTATGTAATAGTAAAAATAATAATTAAGCCATAGTGGTTTTATAATCAAAAAGATTTTGCCAAATTTTGTAGCCCTACAAACAAGCAGCGCAAACCTGGAATTGTTTAAATCACAATCACATTTTTTATTAGGAAAATTACATTTTCAGATTTTCCCCAAATCGTGCAGCCCTACATTGTCCATTTCCCGTAAAAGAGAAGCTTTAGTGCAGGGCTGTCCAAACTCGGTCCTGGAGGGCCGGTGTCCTGCAGAGTTTAGCTCCAACCCTAATTAAACACACCTGAACCAGCTAATCAAGCTCTTACTAGGCATAGAAACTTCCAGTCAGGTGTGTTGAGGCAAGTTGGAGCTAAACTCTGCTGGACACCGGCCCTCCAGGACCGAGTTTGGACAGCCCTGCTTTAGTGGCTTTTTTTTAAATAGTGAAATGTTTACAATAGTAATATTTCTTATTTTGTATTTATTTATTAATCTTCATATTTTTATTTAGTGATAATATTATTTAATTTCTTTCTTCTTCTTCTTCTTCTTCTTCTTGTTATTTTATGGCAATATTGATAATCACACAATTTTGGCCAAATTGTGGAGCCCACCTTTTTTTTTTAATTGCAAATTGACACCACAATTTATTATTATTATTAATTATTATTATTATTATTATTATTATTTAATAGTCAAGAGATGGTTGCAGTATTGTCTAATATGTATTTCGCTCAGTATTACGCAGATAACGAGGGGCAGACAGGTGAACACAATGAGGGTAATTAACTAATGATTATACGGGTTAAACCAACACAAGGGGAAGAAACCACAACAAACAGTCCACAGGGGTGTTACAAAAAGGACATTTTTACCACTGCTTGCCACAACATATGATAATACTTTATTTAAATAGTTTTGTTTCTTCTCATTTTATCAATATATTCTTAAAGGTAAAAAGCAGATTTTGGTAGATTGGTACATTATTATTGTATTACTTAAAATATATGATCATACCTGAAACACTGTCTCTGCATTTTTATGGTGAATTTCTGGCAACCACACCATTTGTAAATTTAACAGGATATCTTGAAATTGCACCTGCACTTAATGAAGCATTTACCTTTGTTTATGTATAATTTTGATTAATTTATGAGTCATTTTGATAATTTGTGAGTTTTAGTATGGATTTAATTCCAAGACATCCTACAATATACACATTTTGCCATCCTGTATATTGGAAAGCAAAGCAAATCAGTGTGCTAAAGACATAAACATCCTATGCTTGTGTACTTAAAGACCAAATTATTTTCAAATCTTAATTACATTTAGTGGAGTTAAATCTGAAACAAATTAGCCGTCTAAACACAGTTGAAACAAAAGTGTTAAAATGGGGTTAACTGAATTTTAAGCCTTGTCACAGAAGATTACGAAGTCCATGAAACACCATTTTAATTATGCCATTAGCATGTGGATTAAGGTCACCAATATTTTTAACAAGCAATTATGGTCTCACTGTCTATGCATTCACAGCGGTTTGTATATATGGCTTTCTGTCTGCTGTTTTGCCGTGCTAAACGTTTAGCATAATGTAGAATATAAGGCTTTTTTTTTCTTCTAAAACGACTATGACACGTCATTGATGAGATGCGTTTAAAAAGCGACTGAAACGTCAAGCGCAGGCAGTCAGTGTGATATTTTCTCCCGTCCTTGCATGTCAAATCATATTGACAGAAAGCTAAGGACGAAACCATGTCAAATAATTATTCATGTCAAACTGTTCAAGTTATGACAGCCTGGAAATATTCACATTTTTTAAAGCTCTGCAGCATGTTATTGTGCATCTGGATGGATGAATCCTCTCGGTTTGAAGTAAACTTTCATCCCGTAGTGGAAGTGAAGTCAGTTGGCCTGTCATTTCAAGCAACGCGACTCTCGGCTATTACATTAATTATGTTTAATGATTATTGATGACAGTCGATAATTACCAAATTAAACCAAATTACTGATGATATGGAAAATAATTGCACATCCTTACATTTGCATGTTTTATTCAACAAGAGTGGATCTGGCACCAACATAAAATGTTCCAATGTCCTAATCATGATTAATCAAAATAAAACCAGAATCGCAATATGGCTTATTTTGCGATTATCAAACTGCAAATGCTGTGATTTCATCAAAGAAATGTATGTGTGGTGTGTTTCAGAGTGAAGCGCAGCACTGAGTCTTTTTACATGTGAGCAGCTCATAATCGGTTGGTGTTTTCAGCAACTCAATTCACAGTAAAAGACGGAGTTTAGGTCATTTTAACACGGATTTGTGCAACATGTGCCTTCCACTTTTAATAATAATAATAATAATAATAATAATAATAATTATTATTATTATTATTATAATTATAATAATATGTGATTTTTATTTTGTTGTTGTTGTTTTCAGATTTACAGAGAATTTTAATTGTTTTTTACTTTTTAATTTTACTTTTTTTTTTACATATGTTGATGGTTTAATGTTTGAAAATGAACAAACAAAGACAGCTATAATTATTAGTATTGTAATTTCACTGTTGTAATTTCAAATAAAATTATAACTATATTATTTTCTTTAATACTATTTTTTTTAAATGAAATATGACAATAGACTGACATAAATATTAGTATTGTAATTTAGAGTTGTAATGTATTATTATTATTATTATTATTATTATTATTATATTTAACTTATTCTACTTTAATTTTACCATTGTAATGTCAAATACATTTATTATTATTAATATATTACTTTTCTTAAATACTAATTTCTTATTTTAAAATGAAATACGACAATACATTCATAAATATTAGTGTTGTAATTTTACAGTTTTATTATTATTATTATTATGTTTGACTTACTCGACTTTTTATTTCACAGTGAAATATTACAATAGTAATGTCATAATGGTACTATATATAATGACATAATTTTGGCAAACTTTTGCAGCTCTACAAACAAGCACAGCAAACCTGGATTTTCTTTTCAAAATCACAATCATAATATTTCTCCAAATCGTGCCACCCTACATTGTCCATCATTGTCCATCTTTCCGTACAATTAATGGTAAATGATTATCAACAAAAGTCAATCTCTAAGGGCTCCCTGCAGTTTCCCATCAAAATAAAAGGTTGATGGTTCAACGTTTGAAAATCAAGGAATTAAGTCAGCCATAAATATTAGTAATTTCACATTTGTAAAATAAAATGATTATTTTCTTAGATACTTTTTTTAAAATTTACGATATAGTGCAGCATATAAGGCACTATGAAATGCGTTTTTTCCCCCCAAATTCAATTTTTTCCATTTAAATTTTTCTGGTTTCAGTTATTTTCCGTTTAAATTTTTCTAGACTCCGTTTTAATGGTTAAATTACATTTTATTAATCAAAAAGCATGTCTAATTAATTAAAATCATGAAACTTACACAATTTAACAGCATTTTATTAAATTTTAACAAAAAAATTATTTTAAGTCCCTGTGAAATGTTTAAAGGGGTCATATGATGCTGCTAAAAAGAACATTATTTTGTGTATTTGGTGTAATGAAATGTGTTTATGCAGTTTAAAGTTAAAAAAACACATTATTTTCCACATACTGTACATTATTGTTTCTCCTCTATGCCCTGCCTTTTTGAAACGCGTCGATTTTTACAAAACTAATCGGTCTGAAAAGCGAGGTGTGCTCTGATTAGCCAGCTATCCAGTGCGTTTTTAGTGTTTGCAACTTTACAGATCTTCTTTATGCACCAAGAGCTTGTAACACTCCAAAGAGAAAGGAAAAATTGAAATCGCATCATATGACCCCTTTAAATTCTCTGGATTCCATTTTAATGGTTTCATTAAAGGCGCTATATAAATTAAACTTATTATTATTATTATTAAATTGTAATAATCAAAAGCATCTCTAATTAATTGATTTTATAAAAAAATATTTATTGTTATTTTATTTATTTCTCTTTTTTTCAGAAATACTGTGTTGCGCATTTACAATGTTCTACTAAATAAATTCTGGTAACTAATTTTTCTGGTAAATATTCCTTAAAAATAACGTTTTAATAATAATTGTATTATTAGTAGTAATAAGTAATATATTTCTGTCACAGTTTCTTCAAGTTAACCCGAACTTTTATTTTGACGGGTTGCTGTAAAGACCTTTAAGTTTCTGTTTGTATATGATATGATAATAGTTAATTTACGATGAAATATTACAAAATAAATATTTCTTATTTTGCTTTTATTTTGTATTTGTAAAAATATTTTTATTGACTAAAAATATTGTTATATAACAATAATCATAACATTTTATTATTATTGTTTATTATTCTTATGTTATAGTCATATTGTTATATAATCATACATTTTTGGGCCAAATGGTGAAGCCCTATAAACAAGCATGCGTCCCGCCGCAGTCCACAGCGCGTCACTCCCGCCGCTCGCGCTTCAGACCCGTCCCTAAAACCCTTTTTATTTTCACTTTTAATTAACAAAGGCATCTGAAGCGCACTCGAGGTAATTAGCGCTGTGTTGCGTCGGCGCTGTGGAGCAGATGGTGATTGACAATAAAGGCAAGTTGCTCAATCAGCCGGCATTTTTCTGTTGTCATTAATTATCAAGCGAAGTTTACGTTTGGTCCCCAAAGTTGATAGTTTGGGAGAAGAAGAATACCGTCCCTTCTGTCGCTCATTACTCTTTAAAGCGTGCGATGGCAGCGTGTGGATGGAGATGGAGGACGGCCTTTTGTTAAGCAGCTGGCAGAAAACAGCAGAAATCTCACACTCAGCTTTTTGCTCATTACTTGACTAATTGTTTGGTTTTGCATATCGCTTTATCGGCTTATTTAACACACTTAGTAACAGATTTGATGTGGACTTAAACCAAACATTGCAAATTTTTGTCAAAGCAGTGTTATTGTTGTATTTTATTTGAATACTCGTATAGTCTATTTTTTATTTTTTATTGAGCATGTTTTTTTCTTTATAGCATGTTTTAAATTATCTTTTATTTTTAAGTTTTATTTTTATATACTGTAATTTTAGTTTACGTTTTAGTCAAGCTTTTGTACATTTTATTATTTGTAATATTTGTGTTTATCTTTTTATTTTAGGACTTTTATAGTACATACTATTGTATACTATTATAGTATATTTTAACATTTTGAATTAGCTTTTTTATATTTTAGGTTTTTAATTTAATTAAATTTTACTTTACATTTTAGTCAAGCTTTTGTCATTTTTATTTATTTCTATTTAGCTTTAATCTATATTTATTTTAGTTTTAGCAATTTTAGTTGTATACTATTGTATTCTATATTTTCATATTTGAAATCAGCTTTTATTTTAATATTTTGTTTTTATTTTAGTTTGTTTTCATTTCTAATCTTAGTGTAAGTTTTTATAAATTTTTTTTATATATGCATATATTTTTTTCAGCTTTATTTTGCTTTATTCATCCTATTTTTTTTTTCAGTTTTAGTTTTAGTAATTTTACTTCAAATTATTACCTATTTTACGTATTTTGTCTTATTTATTATTTTATTTAAATTTCTAGGTTTTTGTCTAATTTTTACATTTAATTTCAGCTTAATTTAAATCAATGAAAAAAGAGTTATTTTTTTTAGTAGTTAACAATAACAACACTGTATCGAAGAACATTTCATTAAAAATCAATTGCACTGTCTGCGTTTAGCACCAGGTTAACTAAATTAATTATGCAACTCAGGTGACATTTCTAAAATATTAAAATCACCGTTAACCTTGATAGCAGCAAATGTGAATCTCACATCCAGACACAACCACTTTTTATTACTTTAAAACTTTGCCAGCATTAACTTCAAATGTAGTAAACAACTTTAATGCTTTTGCGCTGCGTATCAAACCCTTATAAAACGTTGACATAAATATGGTCCCTTGCGCACCTTACTGTGGTTTATATCTTATGCATTAGACTGAATAACATCAATACCCTCAGTGATATTTAAAAGTTTTCAAAGTTAATATTGAGTAAACATCCAACATGTTCCTCATACACTCGTTTCTAAAGGTGGCGATTGGCTGAACGTCTGGGGACTTGCAGCTGTTGTCCTCCATGAGAAATGAAATCTGATAGACCTCCAGACAATGGAATTGTGAGGCACTTATAAAGCTCTCTAAAAATAACCAGAGAGAAGAAGATGGAGCATGAGGCTGGGATCGGAAGAACGGAACAGCAACAACAACAATAATAATAATAATAAGTTAAATAATTTAAAATAACTACTGTTCTTTTGAAATTTCTAAAGTGTTGTTGTTAAATAACATAACAATTCTTAAAATATTTTCAATAATTAGAATTAAGCTAAAATAAAATAACATAAAATAACACAAATAAAATAACATAAAATAACAATAACACAAATAAAATAAAATAAAATAAAATAAAATAAAATAAAAAGCTGGAAAATATGCCTCAGAAACTAACTGAAATAAAATAACCCAAAGTACTAAAATTACTAAAACTGAAATAAAAATCAAGCTGAAAATATATAAAAAGAAAAATTTTATAAAATATAAAATATATAGAAATATAAATTATAAAATGACTAAAACTTAAAAATAAAATTCAAAATATTAATAAATAATGAATAAACAATAAAAGCATATAAATAATACTAAAATAAAACTGACTTTCTAGTCATCAAAGAATCCACAAAATCCAACATTGATTATAATAAAAAATATTTATCATTAGAATGATTTCTGAAGAATCATGTCACAATATTTGCATACATAAGTTGTTAAAATATTCCTATATTATTAAATATTTTTCATACTGTTTTTCATATTAGATGAAAAACTTGCCTTGGGAACTGTCTGAAATAAAATAAGCTGAAGCACTAAAGTACTGAAGTACTACAATTACTAGACTAAAACTGAAATAAAAATAAAGTTATGAAATACAAACTATATAGAAATATACAATATAAAAATGACAAAAGCATATAAACTTACTAAAACTTAAAAACTAAGAAAATAAAAGCTAATTCATAATTTTAATAAAAAACAAACAAACTATAAAAACATACATAATACTAAAATAAAACTGACTTTCTAGTCATCAAAGAATCCACAAAATAATTATTTTTCAACATTGATAATAATAAATATTTCTTGAACAGCAAATCATTAGAATGTGTATATATAGTTGCATATATAATTTAATATAATTACACATTTTTTTATACTGCAATACAAGACATTTGACTGTTAGTGTATAAATACACCATATTTCAAGTACAGTCTTATATATATTTAGGATCGCAGGTAGAAATAGATGCTCAAAAACTGCAGACATGGGCATTTTCACCAATGGCTGTGCATGTGAAATGAAAGATAAGCACAGATTTCCGGAGTAAGTACCTGCATCACACAAAACCACAGAAGTGAAGTGAAGCTCTCGAGCTTCTAGCTTCATTGTCCGGAAAAGGGCAGACGTCCAGAGACCTCCTGCCCGCGCGATTGTGACGGCAAAATGAAAGAAGTGCCTCTTTTCTCTGAGGCTAAACCCAAGCATTAATGAAAAAGATCAATAAATAAATAATATCCACAATTGGATCCTCTTCTTTTAAAATGTAATGTCCACTCCTGCCACATCTCTCGCAGGAGAGAAGAGGTTATTTACCTCCTCTACCATTTCACAGGCTGAATAGTAATGATACAGTATTACATTTCAGCTGGACAGATGTGCCTTCAAACTCTTGGGGCCCCTTTACAGGCACGAATGCGCATGCAAAACCCGTCAGAAGAGTTTATGGGAATTATGAAACAAGCTCCACGGGATTATCATCACTCATTTTCCAGGTTCGTGCGGAGCCGGAGAAAACACAAGCATCCGCCAAAAATAACAATCTGCAAGTGAGTCATCCAAAACAATGTGCTGTGATGATCCGCACAAAACAGCAGGGCTCGCATGATGTTCGCATGCGTGCTTTAACGCCACAATGCAGAAAATTCTGGAGACATTATGATTTTTAAATGTTTAATGAAGTCTATTTTGCTCACTAGGACTGCATTTATTTAATTAAAAATACAGTAAAAACTGTGAAATGTTCTTACAATTTAACAGAACCGTTTTCTATTTAAATATATTGTAAAATGTAATTTATTTCTGTGATCAAAGCTGAATTTTCAGCATCATTACTCCAGTCTTCAGTGTCACATGATCTTCAGAAATCAATCTAATATGCTGATTTGCTGCTCAAGAATTGATTAATCTGATTATTATCAATGTTAAAAAAAATTTTGCCGCTTAATATTTTGTGGAAATGTTTTTTTTTCTTCAAGATCTTTTGATGAATAGAAAGTTCAAACGAACGGTGCTTATCTGAAATAGACACTTTTGTAACGTTGTAAATGTTTTTTTACTGTCGCTTTTGATCAATTCAATGCACATTTACAGAATAAAAGCATTCGTTTCTATTAAAAACACACAGATACTCACATATCCCAGATATTGGAATGGTAGACTATCATGGTTTCTGCATGAATATGAAGCAGCTCAAATGTTTTCAACATTGATAATAATCAGAAATGTTTCTTGAGCAGCAAATCAGCATATTAGAATGATTTCTGAAGGATCATGTGACACTGAAGACTGGAGTATTGACGCTGAGGAAAATTCAGCTTTGCATCACAAATGGAATAAATTACATTTTACAATATATTACAATAGAAAACAGATATTTTAAATTGTAATAATATTTCACAATATTAGAGTTTTTACTGTATTTTTTAGCACATAAATGCAGCATTGGTGAGCAGAAGAGACTTCATTGAAATCATAATGTAGCTGAAACACTCATTTGAGCGACTACTTCTAATTAGGGTTGCAAAAAGGTGGAAAATTTCCAGTAAATTTCGGAAATATTCCAGAAATTTGTTTAACTTTCCAGGATTTTATTTTATTTTTTTAATATTCCAGGGATTTTTGGAAAGTGTCCGGAAATGTTCCACCCATTTGCAACCCTACTTCCAATTGTATTCAGTTTGGATGCACAAGAAAAAGGAGGGAAAGAATAAATTAGACACAATTCCCTTTATTGGCATGGTGAGGCTGATGAAAACTACACATAAAAAAGAAAATTCACAACAAAGATTGTACAATATGTACAACTACAAAGGCATTGGTTAGGACTCAGCAGAAGGCAACATGGATAGGAGACAAATAGAAGATAACAGCCAAACACAGTCCCCTTGACCCCCAGTACACACACACTCTATCAAATCCACGCACACACACACACACACACACACACAGCCTCATTTAGATAGATCTGCTTCTTCATGGAAACAACGAAAAAAAAATCGTCCAAAGTGGTGGCAAATCCTTCAGTAGTTTTTACTATGGTAAAAAGTCTCCCACTCCAAAAGATACACCCCATCAGGTCTACAGCAATTTACAAAGCAGATTTGCAACAGACACGCTGCAATGATTAAAGCCACACATATCGAACGCGACATGATGCCGTACCCAATCTCTGTGCAGAAAATAATGCTCTTTCATTGCCTCAAACCGGACATTTACACTGTGATTCTTCTAATATGGGTTTCTCATTCAAAAACAAATCTGCACAACAACAAAACCTGCCGCTAACTGACAAAGAAAGGTTACTCTAAGTGTCACTGACAAGGGCCTGTTGTGGCCGTTTTGAATAATTTACAGTTCCTCTGAGGTACCTTCAGACCACAGCAAAGACAAAAATAGCTCTCGCTTTGGAAAGAGACTTGATCTCATAGACGCAATTTTTTGGCTTTTTAACCCTTTAAGTCATTGCTTGTTTTAAATTCTCACTTCTTTCACTCTCTCTCACACACATGAGCTGCATTCACAACCAATTTCTCTTTCCAGCGGTGGTCTTAGGCAGTGTTGGGGAAAGTTACTTTTAAAAGTAATGCATTACAATATTGCGTTACTTCCTAAAAAAGTAACTAATTACGTTACTTAGTTAATTAATGTATGTTCACATTTATTCTAGAACTAAAGTAACATCTTACTCCCGCTTTCTCCCAACATGGGCACAGGAGAGCTTTCAATCAATAAATGGGGAAAAAAAAGTAACTGGCGTTACTTATTTGAAAAAGTAACTTGAAGCGTTACTTTACTAGTTACTTGAAAAAAAGTAATCTGATTACGTAACTCGCGTTACTTGTAATGCGTTACCCCCAACACTGGTCTTAGGCACTGGAATAAACAGAGTCTGGGTAATATGTCATGTCTAAAACCATACAACAACATGAGCTAAAATACAGCTTTGAAAAATAATTTATTGCTTTATTATTATTAGCATTTTTTAATTCACATTTTCATATTCCATTATTACTTTTCATCATTTTTGAGTTATTGTGAGTAATGACAAGATTAGCATCATCATATATATAATTTTTTACATCAAATACATCTTTTTTTTTTTAAATCTTTAAAAAAAATCTGGAAAGAAAATTGTAAACTTTAGTTTGGCATTCACATAATCAACAGTGTGGAGCAAAGACAGATTTTCTGTGGTACAACAAAATACCTGCAAAATTATTTTATTGCTTCATGTAATAAAAAAAGAGATGAAAAAGGGAGACGGAAGTTTTTTAGAGCTAGAAAAACAAGTTCGGAGCAGCAAAATTCATCATGAGCCTATACAATATGTTTTTTGTTCTATCTCTGAAGGCATATATAAAAACGATATTTCTTAGAACTTTTAAATTTACATCTTTTCCAGTGATTGTTGAATAACAAATAATATAAATAGCAAAATTTGTAAGGCGCATCACGTGAGATGGCTGCCATAAATATTTAGATTAGAATACTGAGATAGATACATAAATAAGCACGAGTAATTCTGTGTTAAAAGAGTAATTATCTCTTTGTGAAAGTGTATTATCAAACAGGAACAATAACAATGATTCGTGTGCACAGAGAAATTAAATAAAACCTCTTGATTCCTTCAAGACATAAAGGATAAAAAAATATCTTGGGGCTTATCTTTTTTTTTTTTTTTACACAATAGTGAACATAAACGATAACTTACACACTGCATGTATGTACGGAAAACACTGAGTTATTAACTTCAAAATCAGATGAAACCTCACATGGAGTTTTGAAATGAAAAAAAGAAAACCAGAAGAAAAACAGAGACAAAAATTGTTGCATACTACCCCAAAAAAAGAGCGATAAATCTCCATACGTATTTTTACAATCAAATCACGTCATCTAAACACCATGTATGTTACACATCATCGTAATGACTACAGATCAACATTCTCGATTAAGAAAAGTTCATCTTAAAAAGGCTGCATTTTACAGTGCATAGCTGTAACAAACAAAGAACGCTGATATGCACATCAAATTAAAATATTCGTTTTGTAAATAGGCGATAAATGTAGACAACGTCACCTTCCGAGAGATTTTCCCCAAACCAAACCCTTCTCAACAGTGTAACACCACATCCAAACACCAGATTAAAAAAGGAACAGAGAAAGCCCACAAAAATAAACTCCAAACAATAAAAACAGACTGAACGAGCTGCGCTTTTCGCCTCTCAAAAGTGCCGAGGGTGATGCGGCGTGTGGAGCGAACTCTGACGAAGATTCGTGTCTCTTCCAGAGCCTCACGCGGCACACGGATCTGTGTAGTCCACTAAAGTAGTGTCCGCTACTTCACTGGCTATTCCCACAGGTAAAGTCTCTCCCCAGCGTTGCAGCAGCTAGGTTCATGTAAACTTTGCTTGCAGATATACATATATATCCCTTCATATACGTAGAGCTTTTTTCATCCACATATACTCTTTCCACTTAGATAAAGTGTAAAACGTCTTGTAGTCTTGTATTCAAAAGAACAGAAACAACAGTGAGGTATTGCGAATCCCTCTCTTTGCAGCCAGCCGGTGCAGCGGTGCAGCTCATTACCTTCTCAGGCTATACTGGGCCTCTCGCAACAAGCTGTCAAAATCCATGGAGTCGTACTTGCTTTTAGTGGAGGCTGGATCAAAGTCGTCAGAATGGGAATCTGGAGGAAGAAAGTGGCACATTTGAACATCTGTGGAAATCAGGGACGCTGGCCTCATTTTAAAAGGTGCTATTGTGGGGTAGTCATGGTCTAATGGTTAGAGAGTCGGACTTGTAACCCAAAGGTTGCGGGTTCGAGTTACATGTCACGTCACTTTACTGTGTGTTACTCGTTTTGCAAGAGCTGCTTTGTATGGAAGCTTGTTCCTGCCACATGCATGACAAAACTTGCTTTGGTAATTTAATTATGAGATAAAACAAGTCAGAATTATGACGTCACGTCACGATTATGCATTATCTCATAATCTCGATTTTATGTCAGAATGTTAACTTTTTATCTCATTATTGTATTAATGTAAATTTCAACTTTCTGTCATAATTACGACTTTTTATCTCATAATTTTGACTCATCTTATCTCATTATTATGATTTAGTGCGTCAATCTTGACTTAACTCAAAATTACAATTTTGTTGTCATTTTAGCCTTCTCATAATTCTTATCTCATAATTTACTTGTCAATTTTGACTTATGTCAATTATGCATTATTATCTCATAATGTAAACTCTTTATGTCAGAATTAAATGCATTTATTATGATGCACAATGCATAATTATGATTTAGTATGTCATAATCTCAATTTATCTCATAATTTTGACATTTTGTCAGTTTAGATTATTTCAATTTTCTTTTTGTAAATTTAGAATTTTAAGTAATATTTGTATTCTTGTCTCATAATTTAGATTTTTTATGCCAGAATCTTTACTTTTTATCTCATAATTTACTTTCAGTTCTTTTTATTGCATTATGTTGACGTAGTATCTCATAATTGTTGTATGTCATAATTATGATTTACCAAAGCATGTTTTATATATGTGGCAGAAATGGGCTTCCATAGAGCTTGGACGTTGTTTGATAAATACCAACGTCACTTTACTGTGTGTTACTCGTTTTGCAAGAGCTGCTTTGTATGGAAGCCTGTTCCTGCCACATGCATGACAAAACTTGCTTTGGTAATTTAATTATGAGATAAAACAAGTCAGAATTATGACGTCACGTCACGATTATGCATTATCTCATAATCTCGATTTTATGTCAGAATGTTAACTTTTTATCTCATTATTGTATTAATGTAAATTTCAACTTTCTGTCATAATTACGACTTTTTATCTCATAATTTTGACTCATCTTATCTCATTATTATGATTTAGTGCGTCAATCTTGACTTAACTCAAAATTACAATTTTGTTGTCATTTTAGCCTTCTCATAATTCTTATCTCATAATTTACTTGTCAATTTTGACTTATGTCAATTATGCATTATTATCTCATAATGTAAACTCTTTATGTCAGAATTAAATGCATTTATTATGATGCACAATGCATAATTATGATTTAGTATGTCATAATCTCAATTTATCTCATAATTATGACATTTTGTCAGTTTCGATTATTTCAATTTTCTTTTTGTAAATTTAGACTTTTATGTAATATTTGTATTCTTGTCTCATAATTTAGACTTTTTATGCCAGAATCTTTACTTTTTATCTCATAATTTACTTTCAATTCTTTTTATTGCATTATGTTGACGTAGTATCTTATAATTGTTTTATGTCATAATTATGATTTACCAAAGCATGTTTTATATATGTGGCAGAAATGGGCTTCCATAGAGCTTGGACGTTGTTTGATAAATACCAAAAATACTTATTATTAGGTTTTAAAATGCATTAAACTGCAACTCATACATACAATGACTTAAATACACATCTTCTACTGTATGATGAGCAGGTTTTTTAAAATGCTGGATTAAAATTCATTTTGATATTTTGAGTCAAAAATGTCAGGGTGATAAAGCTGTCAAGATATTGTAAATAATAAAAAAAAAACATGATATTTATAAACAATTTATTATATTTGTAAAAATAATTTTGGTTTTATTTTGATGAAATACATGAATTCAAGCTGTAAAGAACATTTTAAAATGTAAACCTTTTAGGTATAAATGTTGTTCAATATGAAACCAACATGAGCACATCTCTTTAAAAAAAACAAAAAACTTGGCATATGTGTTTGAAACTAAAACTTTTAAAAGATTTTGTCACTGTGTCAGTATTATACAACATTATATATTTTACTCTAAAATGCAGAGGTCATCATTTAAAACCCAACAAATCAGTCTCCTTGCCCTCTGTTTCAACCTCTGCTGTAATATACCTCTCCACTGTCTTGAACCACCTAGTTTAATAATTAAACACTCAGGAGCAACTTCCCGAACATGAGAACCCAATGATCATTAAACATACAGTTTGATTCGCATCCAGGATAACAAATACGGCTGACTTATCTCTAGTGGCAGACAGCTTCACAAATGGTGCCCCACATGCACAGCGGCGCAGTCAGAGCGTGTGAGAAATGGGAATGACCGTGCCATGCAAGAGATGCCAGTCGTGATCTAATACTACGGCTAAGGGGAAAGGGTGTCTTGCCGTGCACCTTGAAAGATGAAAAATGCCCCTGCGCTCTACTTAGAACTAATGGACGGTGTCTCGGAAAACAAGGAGGAAAGAGGAAGAGAAAAGCAGAAGATTGAGAAGAAGGTTCTGAGGCCGCTGTGACGTGGCATTATTCTAGTCACTTGCCTCTTTTTCCCGCCATTCCCTCTTCATCTGAACCTATTGCTGTGTTTCAGCCTACACTCACTGTAAAACCCAGCGTATAGCGAAAGGCCTCAAGAAAATGAAGGTCAAGCCATTTATCTGCCCTGAAGCTGGGATAGATTCCCAAATACAATGACTCTGCTATATGGCCCTTAACCAAAGCTTCCGCGCTCACCTTTGGAGAGCGTATTATGTCCACAATTGGACATAAAAAAACCTTTGGCCTTACCCTGTGCTTTTGAAATGAACGCTAATGTCCTCATTATTTGAGCAGAAGTGCTCTTGTCCCTTTCCATTGACCTGCAGCACCATCAACGCCACTGAGATGGATCATCCCAACGTCCTGAGTATTACACGTCCCTGACCTCACATTTCGCAGAAGTGGAGCATTGACTAAACATTGAAGTGCATGCCATTCCCCAGCATCCCATTTTTCCTGTTATAACAGGAAGTAATAATCTCACGTTGCATGTTGCTGCATCTTCCCTTCCCTAACATGTAAAGGCGCTGCCCTCAGGATTCAATTCCTTTGCCTCCTATCTCATCCCTTCCCCCAAAAGACACTTTTCCCCTTTGGGTGGAGATGATGCCTATTACTGCCACAACCCTATCACAGGTATCATGGGTAGAAAAAAGCCCCATAACATTTTACAGAAGAATTTGTCACTCACAGATCCATCAATCAGATCTAGATTTTTACCTTGGTAATCCTGGACAGAGGGCTTGGTGCATATAAAATGAAATCATTGGCGTCTAAAAGCCTTTGGGGAAGAGGGTGATGGGATCAGTGTTAAAGGAATAAATACATCTGTTGTTTTAGTATTATTTTGTACTATTATGATAATTATTAATATTTTGAATTAACTTTTTCATTGTCGGTTTTCATTTTAATTTTAGTAATTTTATGATGTGCTTCTGTTGTTTTTATTAGATTTGTTTTCTTTTCTATTTAGCTTTATTTTTTATTTCTGTTTTAGTTTTGGTAATTTTAGTACTTCATCTTAAAATTACTCTTTTTTTAAAATAATTTTTTAAAATCTAATATTTATATTTGATCTTATTTTATTTTATTTCAGCTTTGCAATTAACCAACACACTCTAATATTTATATTTTATTTTATTAACGAAAATAGTTTTAGTTCTATTTAACAATAACGACACTGGAGACAACACAGGAAAATACTTACATTTTTGTAATTTTGTTACATTCTTTTGTTGATCTATTAGATTTTAATTAAATTTTATTACATTTTATTTTATTTTAAAATTTCTATTTAGCTTTATTTTTATTTCAGTTTTAGTTTTGGTAATTTTAGTACCTCATCTTAAACGTATTTTATTTCAGTTAGAGGCTACATATATATATATTTTTTTTTTAAGTTTAAGTTTTTCATCTAATACTTATATTTTATTTTATTTCAGCTTTGCAATTAACCAAAACAGTCTAATATTTATATTTTATTTTATTTCAGTTAACAAAAAATAGTTTTAGTTCTATTTAACAATAACAACACTGGAGACAACACAGGAAAATACTTACATTTTTGTAATTTTGTTACATTCTTTTGTTTATCTATTTTAATTTAATTTAATTTAATTTTAAGATTTCTATTTAGCTTTATTTTTATTTCAGTTTTAGTTTTGGTAATTTTAGTACCTCATCTTAAACTTATTTCATTTCAGTTAGTTGCCAAGGCTACATATTTTTTTTTTTTTTAAGTTTAAGTTTTTCATCTAATACTTATATTTTATTTTATTTCAGCTTGGCAATTAACCAAAACAGTCTAATACTTATATTTTATTTTATTTCAGCTTGGCAATTTACCAAAACAGTCTAATACTTATATTTTATTTTATTTCAGCGTGGCAATTAACCAAAACAGTCTAATATTTATATTTTATTTTATTTCAGCCTTATTTCAATTGACAAAAATAATTTTCGTTCTATTTAACAATAACAACTGTGAAGTCGGCACAGGAAAAGACACAATACAAAAAAATAGTGCACAATAAATTTGCATGTATTCCAATTCTGGTCCAGCTGCTGGATTTATCCAAAACTGCTGGTCAACCGGCATGGCTTAGAATAGGAGAGAATAGAGACTGGACTGGGGCGGATGGAGAAAAAGTTGCCTATGAATTAGTCACTTGCTGACAGAGCTCTTCCTCTTATTTCTGTTTTTTGTCTATCTCTTTCTGCAGGCTGCTCAATCTTCAGTGTCATGGTGAGGTCTTGCTGCTGTTCAACATCCCAGCAGCGGGCAGAAGGAAGCCTGTTTTGGAAGAGGAGGCTGATGGAACGTGACCTTGCTCTCCTACCCATCCTTACTGTTTTCACATCTCACATAAACCATCCAGAGCACCAAAGATTGTACATGAATAAAGCAGAAATACTATATAGAGAATTCCCACAATGCCTCAAAACTCGATCTGCTTTCCTAGCAGTTTTTCATTCTGTATTAAGGTATTGTTTTTTTATCTGTTGTGTCTCTAGACAGTTGTGTTGAAATGCAGCCAGCCTGTGTACTTACCTAAGTCTGTGTAATTCGATTTACTGTACTGCCTTTGTCCACCAAGGCAGAGCTCAAAGTGAGGCTCATTCGACCTGCGCAAGGTGTGTCCATTCTCAAGGGCAGCGAGCGCATCACAAGTGTAGCGGTAGGTGATGAAGCCAAAGTTATCCCTGGGTTGACAAATAGAAAATGTAGTGTCAGTCGAAGAGAGTACAGGAACTATGTGTGCTTCTTTCAGCTGCCATTCAAAATATATAAATGCAAAATTGGAATTAGTAAGGGCCATATTTACTAAACAGGACGAATTAGTGTGATATTGCAGTCCCATAAAAGCACAGATGGGAGTGGAAAGTTTTCCGGGTGATCTACTGATCTACTGACAATGTGCAAATTAACCCTCTGAAGCTTCTAACGTGGTGGTCAGAAATGGCAGATTTTTTTTTTCCCCCCAATGAAATGAATGTACTATATTTTAGTTTGATAATATATATATATATATATATATATATATATATTACATTTTGTATATTTAGGGGATTTCATGGTATTGAGTTATATTTATAGAATAGTTATGATCCTTTTATTACCTGTTTACCACTTTCTGAGCATAGACCTGAAAATGAAATTTCCAACTTAAACTGTTGTAAATCTTGAATTCTTTAGAGTTTGGTCTCTTTTTAAAGAATACACTTGATGGCAGATTATTGCTGAAGTGAAAAAAAGTGAAACTTAAAAAAAAAGTTATAGAAGTTTAAGTTTATTATTATTAAAAAATATATAAATTTTACATGAAATATATATTTTGCAAAATATTTTTTTACTCTAAAACTGTATACTCAATCAATGTAAACTCAGCACACCTGAAACGATGGGTGCATGGGAACAAAATCAAACAAAAAGTTGAATCAAAAATAAGTAACGAACCCGCACACTATCAATACTTGCTAATTCTTAAACTTTATTAAACGCAACGTTTCGGTCCACATTTGCCTGATGAAGGTCAGTGGACCGAAACGTTGCATTTAATAAAGTTTAAGAATTAGCAAGTATTGATAATGTGCGGGTTCGTTACTTATTTTTGACTCTAAAACTGTATGAAAATCAAAGCCATGAATCTAATCAAGTTTTGTTCCAAATTTAAGTTTGATATCTCAAAAAATGAGCTTTCAGTCAAATTTTGTTTGGGCGCAGTACCAAACGTTTCCACTAGATGAAATTCACTTCCCATTCATTTCCAAAGTGGTCAATTTTGACCATTTAATCCTTTCTAATCATGTCCATGATTTTTTTTTTTTTCTGTAAAAAATGACCGAACAGCACCAGAGGGTTAAAGAACACAGACACAGTCAGTTAATTTCCATAATGACCAACGCAATCTATAGAGCTCATGATGTAATCTACTAACTAGCAATATGGGTTCAAAAATTATTTTTGGAGCATTAAATAATAGTGTAATTACCAGTAAATTGACTAATGCAAACTGTACCAAATTACCAAAAATACAAAAATGTTGCATCTAAAAGGGAAACTCCGACAAAACCATATGCAATAAGGTCAGCCGCAAAAAAAGCTGCATCCATGCCTTTTTATCACGAATGCTTCCGTGTGCGTCTTTAGTAAATCCTGGCAGTAGTTTTTTTTTTTTTTTACGCCAAGAAAGGGTTTGCAATGGCACAAACTGATATTAAATGTAGCCCTAAATATGTGACTTCTCGCTTTCTGTTATAGCATAATTCTATTTGTATTCAAACACAAACTTGCATGTGCAATGAGAAGCAGTGAAGTCTGCTTTACTAATCACCATCCAATGGCCGCAAGTACATCATTAACTAGATTTAAACGATTCCTTTTATGCTGAAGGACAATATTGACTCCCTTTAACCACTCGACACACACACAATCCAGAAAAACACACAGAGGCAGGCCCACGGTCTTACCCGTCATGTCTCAAGTTGACTGTGCACTCCTCAATCTCACCGAAGACTTCAAAGCGGCGTTTGAGCTCAGTGCGTGTGCTGTTGGTGCGAAGACGTCCCACATACACCACTCGCCTCTCCTCCTGGTCATAAAGGGAACGAGAGAGAAGAGATTAGTCTAACATAGTGCTTCTGCTTTCTTTTTTCCCTCTTCCCCCTCTCCTTGACTTCTCTCAACCTCACCCCATGACTGTAATTAACATCCACCACTGTGGGAAAGCCAAGAACAGTCTGGAGGAAATGGCTGGAGGACTCTCCTTTATCTTTTTCACTCTGTTTTGTGTGTGTGTGTGTGTGTGTGTGTATGTGTGTGAGTGGATAAGAACAAACTAAACTGAAAGAGTCGGTCTCTCTCTTAATGTGTAAATCGGCGACTATCCATGGGATTGTTGATAATGTTTTCCATTATTTTTATTATATAGGTCATGTAAGTGAACAAAATGAAATCTAATTATTTTTATTTTATTAAATTATTTAAAATATCTAATCATTTCTATCTAAATCATATATTTGATCAGATTAAACATTATTACATACTAAAGTATATTAATTTATGAAAAATGCTGTCAACATTTCTGAGCGATGATAAAACATTGAATCAGATTTCTGAATTGAGTACCAACTCAATTTTTTTTTCTAAACATTTTTATGTTTAAGACAGATGCATCTGCTGTAGTGCACGACAAAGTTGGGCAGAACTATAATATGTAACTGAAATTTAGGAAATAAAAAGTGTGTTACAATAATTTTGATTTTCAGGATGTTGCTTATTTTACGTCGGCAGCATGGATGAATTATAGGACAATCCTAACATTGTCACTGAGCTACAGCAGTGTTATGTACAAACATTTATTTATAATAATAATAATAATTAGTTATTTTTTAATAGTTATTTTTTTCCAAATAATATAGATCAAACGCCTAAATGTAGGGCGTGCCAAGCAACACATCGCATTAAAACAGAAATCAACTGATGTGCAGCCTCAGATAAGAACAAACTAAACTGAAAGAGTCGGTCTCTCTCTTAATGTGTAAAACGTGGACTATCCATGGGATTATGCAAACAGGATGAGGGGCTCATATTATAGAGCTATGACACAATATAACTTTGGTCTCTGTTGATTTTTTAGCACATTTTAATCAACAAAAAAAAGTGGTTTTGAGCTTTATAAATGCTGCAGACGTGTTTTGGATTGAGAAACGGAGTCCAAATCTCTTATACAGTATGTGCAGAATTTCTTATACTTGCAAGTTGATAACTTTCATCAATCTTTTATCGTCTACTCTGTTTACAACTAGAGCTGTGTGATACAGCTAAAAAAAAATAATAATCTCAATATTTTTCAGTCTTGACATAAATTCAATATATATCTTGATATTTTTGTTTTTGCTTTTTCAACCAAACAGCATCATTGCCAAGCATATATAAATCAACTGATGTGCAGCCTCAGGTGTGCGTTTATCATCAATTTTAGCCACAGGCTAATATAACTTTGTTCCATTTTTCAATGAAGCACAAGCGAGAACACATAAATTGAGAAAACGTGAAGACCCCACCAGGCTGGATACATAAAAATGGAGGTATTTAATTCAGTTTGCTAATCTTGAGACAAAGCACAAGCCTCAGGCCTTATTACGTGCCGTTATTTATTCATATGCTCATGTACCTGCCATTATGTGTGACAAAATATACTTATGATCCTCAACAATAACCAGAGGTCTCTTGTAAGTCATACATAAAATTATGATACAAATCTATTGGCCCTCAACAGAGTCATAATTCACCCGTGTACATGATGTCACCATGTCACAACAGCAACAGCAACAACAAAAACAAAAACCTACAAATTAGCCAGAACACCTGGGAGGGCTGTTTCTTTTTTGCATTTCCTCTGAAGCTCCCCTCGAGCTTCCATCATGTACAATAGGAGACAAAAGTGTTTGCTGAATTGGTGGTTTTGTTGCTGACAGCTGATAAATGCGGTGAGGTTTTAAAGATGACACCCTGAGACTAGCGCTTCATATGAAGCTCTCACATCCTTTGCCCCCCCAAAACCTCTTCTGACAGCTCAGCCGCTGCTGCTGGTAATTGTCTCGCTGCCGCAGAACGTGGAGAAAAGAGAAAAAAAGGGGGGGAAAAAAACGTACGCCAGGGCGTACGCATTATTGGACGTGTGCATTTATCAGTGAACTGAGTTGGAAAGCCGTCTCATTTCACAGTCTGGTCAGGCACAGCGAAAGAGAACAAAACTGATATTTCATCTCAGAGAACTGCATTTCAAATATGTAAGTGTTCGAAATTAAACTGCTAATTTTGAGCCCAAGCATTAACATACCTTTGATTTGAGGGGGGATCTTATTTCAACTTTCCCCTTGTCTGGTCGAATGCATGTAGCCCACGGTGTGATTAATAGAATCCGGCACCGTTCAGAAACGCCACCGAGATGTTAAAAATACACAACTGGGAGATAAAGAGGAAACGCGTGTAGCCTGAATGATTCAGAGCACCGTCTTTGTATGAGTTCACTTTCTGAGCAAGAGAGAGAGAGCGCTGGGATGGCTGTGTGCTTCGAGCTTTCTGTAGGCAAACACAGTGATGGAGGCAGAGAAAGCCTGAGAGAAGGATAACGCCTGTGCTAATGTACGATTCCTGCCAGCAGGAGAGAGACCTCGACTAAAAAACACCTCCAAGCATAAATGGGTCTTCTTTAACTATGGGCATGTTTGGCCCTGTGGACTATTAGAAAATCAACAGCTTTAAAACGCACTCTCACTAGTTTGCTTTAATTGTCTACTAATAATATCCATACAGTGGACAGACATTTGAAAAAAATATATAATAAATCTGTAATTTTGTTCTGAAACATTTTCAACCCAGTGTCATTTCCATTTCTGATTAATCTCATACTGGGATGGAAATAGCAGAATATTTTTCGGATAATTTGACAAAATTACAGCTTGGAAATGCACAGTTACTAGTTATTTTATTAGTTATTTCTTTTAACTGCTGTTCAGATTATTATGTTTTAATCTAAAAAAATCAATCAATATTTTTAAATGAATATTTGGTACCACTTTAGACTAGGGGGCACTATTCACTATTAATTAGTTTCTTATTAGCATGCATATTAATAACATATTAGCTGTTGGTTAGTACTTATAAAGTACAAGTATTCTGCAAGACCATATAGATCCCTTAACTCTGCCCCATACCTAAACAAAACTACTACAACAACTACCTTACTTACTAACAATAAGCAGCAAATTATGAGTTTATCGAGGGAAAACTCTTATCTTGAATATGTGTTCCCTAATCTAAAGTGTTACCAAACATTTTTTAGATGGAAAGTCGGGGTCATAAAATCTAAACGTAAAAGGCATTTGAAAAGTATCAAAAGTAAATTATGAAAGCAGAGAAAAAGTTACCAATTAAGTTGTATATGCCCTTTCTATAACAAACCAGCGGCTCTATTTGTAGTTTAAACATGTAAGTTTTACTAAAAAACAACCCCAGGGTTATAAATGTGTCCATAATTGAAAAATCATCCAATAACTAAATAAAGTACTTAGGCGAGTGCACTTACTATTGCTTTTTGCCGTTGTCTCTCCCTCTGCTCGGCCCTCTCACATTCCCGTTTCTCATAGTCGCGTCGGTACTCTTCCCGCTTCAGATGCACATGCTGGTATTCCTCATAGCTGTCATACCTGCAGTTAAAAAAAAATAAAAAATCATATCAACTTCTGTCTAAACACAGAACTTTAAGAAATAAAAAAGAGATTATCTTTAGTATCTGAATTGTTTCTCCAAGATACTTGTTTAAGTCTCCTGCTTCTCAAATACTTTTCTGAGAAAAAAGTCTCCAGTAATAGTGTCTCCAAAAGAGTGGAAGACAAACAAACACATTAATAAGATGTCTCATTACATCGCAAAAGGTTACAGCTCCCAATGGCGGGACTCTTAAGGGAATACGGCAGAAATTTGGCAGCTGTGTCTGTCAGCACAACTTCACATGCCATTACTTTTTGCTTAGTTTGAACTTTACGTCCAAAAAGTGCAACTTTTTTTCTACAGTCATTTGCAACAGAGGCAACATGGTGTAAAAGCACAAAATGAGCGGACTAAAGCACCATCAGGGAAAAGGTGTAGCTAGGAGGTAGTGGGTCCCTAATGCAAGCTGCTCTTGCCAACGAAAGCTTTATTGTAAAAGTTTGAAAAGTTAAGGCCTTGAAATGATGTATCATCATAACTCATCATATCAATTAGACAGAGTCAGCAAGTGACTTGCTTCCTTTGCATAAGGACAGACTCTGAAAGTATTGCAGACACAGTACATTATCTTGCAGCACTTATTTAAGTCTGTCTCATGTACGGGTCTATAATATCAGCATATATGAATTTTTCTAGTGTAAGTGTCGCATGATACATACACAGTATATTAAAGAGTGACAAATGGATAAGTATTTGCCATGCGCAAGTACTTGCCTGGGTCTCCGACCAAAAATAGAATGAGCCTGGGACTGAGGGCTTCTATAAATCCTGGGAATAAAAGTGCTATTGTCCATATTGTGAGGAGACCTGGGTAGAAGCAGAAAGACAACAAAAGTCTTAGAACAATGTAAAACCAAGACTGAACACTGAACATTGTCTTTACTTCTAAAGGATCACAGTGAACTGAAATGTACGTATAACTTTAAATAAAAGGCATAAGCTAAAAAAGTGAAATTGAGGGTAAAACATGAAATATAAAATGCTGATGTGACTAAATTCAGACGTATAGGTGTATCGTTAGATGTTTGTAAACATGAACAATGACAATGTCACTTGATATTAAAAGGGGGTTTAAAATCGGAGAAATCTTCTTTATTTCGGTACAGTTTTAGTCTCCTTTATCAGTACAATCACTATGTATCTCTAAAGGAGGCACTGTAAAGATTGTCTTTCTGACATGCTATCTGGATGACCCGTTTTAAATTGTCCAGGACTTCACTCACTGGGCGTTTCTTTCATCTCGCGGGGATGGAGCGGGCAACGCTGTCGAGCAAAACAACAGTTGCTACTAAAAACAACAGAGCCCCATCAAAGAGTGCTGGAGAGAAATTAATCTAAAATTTAAGCTAAAGGGATGAAGGTCCATTGAGGAAACAATGTGAGACTTCCATAAGCCTCTCAAGTTTCTCAAGTGACACACGCTTGTCTGCACAAGAAATGACTCTGCTGGACTCTATTTGTCATCTGCGCTGTTTGCGAATGATGAGAGATGAAAAACTTCTAAATAAAACTTCAAAATGCCTCTGAAGGTGTTTCTGCAAGTTATAAAAAGTATTGCTATAATGGTGAGTGAATGTCTGAACTCAGGTTTGGAATGGTTCATTTGGTGTAACAGCAAGTGTGCAGATAAGCAATTTGCCACCTAAGACACTGTTTATCTTCCAAGCTCATTTTATCTTGTGTCTCTCAAAGCCAGCGTTTACTGTCTATTGTATGTAATTTTTCTCTAGTTGTGCAAAATCCGCCGTAACAACTTCAGTGGCCATGCTGCGAGACCCAGACTTGCGCTTCATCGCAATGACAGCCACAGAAAGATGTTTACCTTCTTTACAGGCCCTCCTGCTGAGACACGTGGATTTGTTTCCAAAAAGATCGCTAGGTAAACATGTTTCTGAGACAGGCAGAATGCTCACACCAGAACTTACCAAGAGGGAGAACGGCTGTCGGGAGACTCGGAGCGGGAGTATGGAGACCTGGAGAGGGATCTGCGTCTGTGGTGAGATGAGGAACGGGAGCGGGAGATAGAGCGTGGCCAGCGGAGGTGCTGTGGCGAGAGCTGAGTGGAAGGAGGCGAGACAGAGCTCCATGAGAATGAACTGCTGGAAGGGGAGCTGGAGGGCGACCCTTCGAGGAGCAGCTCGAGTGGAGAACCTTCCCCCAAGTAGAGCAGGCGCTCCCGGCCTACCTCCAAGTTCTCAAAGTCAGGCAGACCCGGGTGTATGTAATCATTGAGAAGACTGAGGTACCCAACCCCAGAGTCACTGTCCTCTAGAGGCCGGATGCCCCTCTGCTCTCCCACTATCCTGCTATAGAAGGCTTGTTGAGGCTTTCCAAAGTGCTTGTTGAGCTCTTCCCGAATCTCCTGGTCCCTAAGTAGTTTCCTGTCAGCAGAGTTGCCATCCATTGACGTTCTGGAGCCCGAAGTGGAGTCGTGGTCCTGTCCGTGAGCATCCATGTCCGGACAAGCCTCCTGAACTTTGGGGGAAAGGCCCTGAAGCTGCCTGGCCAGAAAGGAAGACGAAGGGGAGGTGGAAGACAACGATGATGTAGAAGTAGAGGAGGCCGGCATGTTCGAGTCTTTACATTCCACATGCCGGCCCTCCATTGGCCCAGTTACTGCTGCAGCTGTAGTGGTGCTGTCTCGTTTTGTGCTTGTAGACTGGCAATAGTCGTGATCACCAAAGACGCGGGGCATGGGCCGCTTGCTCTGACGCTCCTCCAAGCCCCCTAGGTGCATTGTGGAGGATGCCTTGCTCAACTGGGCATAGAGCTCAGTCTGCTCTGGGCCCTTCCGAATATAGCCACTGTTTGGCTGAGGGCAAGAGCCCCCATTGCTCAGCCTGGGCCTTTTGCTTGTCAGGGCCGAGGGAGAGCATGAAGACAGCTTGTTTTTGAGTGATACTTTGAAAGGGTTCTCTTGACTGGCTTTGTGAGGAGGCGTGGTAGGTGGTGTCAGACCTGGAGGGAAGAAGAGACAAAAGATTTACCAAACAAGATCCTTCTCGTTCCTTAACAGTGCTTGGTCTGTCTCTAAGTGATTGAACAAGCAAGCACTTGAGCCTGATTAAAATATTCCCTTTCATTTAGACCTAATCCTTATCCGCATTTTATTGCAACCCTGACAGATTAATGTGACCTCAGATTGCACCGTGATACAGACAGAGCTACTCAATTAAACTTCCTCCAGACCGTAAACAATCCTAATTCATTAGAAAGTAAACAGTCAGATCTTAAAATGACACAGGTGCTTTCGACAAATGCATCAATGCCATACTCCTGGGACTACGATGAATGCACAGAGATGCGGGAGCTGTTATCATTCTCTTCATCTTTGCCACCTTTTCTTCTCATGAACCCCCAGCCGTCTTGACAGATTTATGTGCCAACAGATGGCATTTATATGGGAAGTCTTGAGATGTTCTGCTTTATGGCATGGCTAATGCACTTGCACTAACAACCGGAGGTAGTTCTTCTTTATTTTCCTCTACTTCTCCCTCTCTCTTTCTATTTCATCATCTCTCTGATTTCTGTTTTCCTGATCCAAACACACATTACGACAGTAACCTGTCTATACATTCATTTTCGGAATATTTTTCAGGACCACATCCTTTTACGACCACATCCTGAAACTGATATTTCAAACAAAATACCCACTAGTTAAAGGAATGTCCCTTTTACTGAATATCTCTTATTCTTTCTTCATCTGTCTACGTAAATCACTAAATGTAAAGCACAAGTCTGATTCGGCATACAAAACAACAGTGGCCATGACTAAATTTATCATTATGCCAATGCAATGAGCTGTGAAAAGAAAGCATGCACTGCCAAAGGAACTTCTGCTGCACCAATCAAACACCATCTGGGCATACAATGTACGCAGGGTCATAAACCAAGGACCATTATCGCCTTTAAATTACATTACACAAATTACATTACATAGCATTACATAAATATGCACTGTTCAGTTAAAGGCAGCCATGATGAATGTGCACAGATACAAACACTAATCATATACCGGTGGGTTCTCTCGTCTGTTTCTGGAAGTGTGTGAATTACGCAGGGACCTCTGAACGAATTATTACTTCAAGCTTACAGAACTGATCCCCGTGGTAATCTTAAAATGCCATGCAAGGAGCGTAACACAGACTGACCTGGGTGTTATATGATACCATAATTAAAGGAACCCCCGCTCAAGTTAATCTATTAGAGAGATGGGGATTAGGGAACGGTATTAAATCTGGCACTTTCATAGCGCTGGCTATTCCGCAGGTGTCAAGATGCTTTGCTCTGCAGTGAAACGCCTGGGCATTTTCTAATTCAACAGCACCGTAAAAGTGGCTTCTCGCACTGCTGTCATGATGGCACAAACCCCAGCGGAAATTTATTGTATGACTTCAGAGTCCCATCTGGCTTTACAGTGACTTGTAATCAGTTAATCTGGTGTGATCGTCAGTAAAGACATATGAGTATGAAGGGCTTAAGGTAGTCTATAGGACAGCGGACACATTATAGGAGAATGTAATCTAATGCTCATCAGAGAGTTTCAACAAAGCACTTTCCCTCAGCACTCAATTGCAAATCTGAAAAGAGGGTCTCTGCAACAAAAAATTGTGTAGCTTTCTTGGGTTTTGCATTAAACAGTGCTGGATTTTGCCTCAGGTTAGTAGGCACAAGCTCATGCATTAAATACAGAGATAAATGAACCCTTTAGCCTTGCATAAGAGGCTGTAAAGGTGACATCACATGACTCTGAAATCTTGACGCTAACACACATCTTTAATAAAGGGAATCAAGAACTCGAATAGCCAGTAAAAGTAATACAATTCCTCAAAATGTGTAGCTTCACTAAACAGCTATGACATAATCCACATTTGAGCAAAAACACCAAACACAGAGTTACATTGTACCCTCAGGCTAAGTCAAATCTGTACACTGAGGGCCATTACCTTGCAGTAAGTGAATACCAAATGGCCCATTCACCAAGACACATTGTGAGAGGGAAAGGGCAGCCATTTTGTTTTTATTGACCTGGAATGATTAATCTCAGCATGGGGGATACAGAAATAATTACCTGCATGATTTATGCTGAGAGAAAGAAAGTGAGAAAGGGGAGAACTGCTGAAGAGTTGTGTTTTAGCCCCAGCTGCAATACACTTCATGTGAGTTTAATTACTTTTGCTATGGGCAGAATATGCCCAAAACTCATTAAGGAAACCCTCCACCAGTCTGACCCCTTTCCAGTGCATCCTGGACTTTCAATCTCCACTGTTTCCGTGGTCTGGCGAACCCACCGAATTACCTTCCATCACAGATTGGTTGCAACACAGCGAGGAGGTCTGGGACTGGGCACATACTCACCTACTTCATGCCGTAAGGCGTCAAGAACAACAAGCTAACCGACATCGACGTCCCAGTCCCGAGTACACCCCAGGCCAATGGGTTTGGCTTTCAACCAGAGATCTACGCCTCCGACTTCCATGTAAAAAGCTCAGTCCCAGGTATGTTGGTCCCTTCAAAATTTCTAGACAAATATCTCCAGTATCATTTCGTTTGGAACTGCCCTCTAATTACCGCATTTCTCCCACATTCCATGTATCACTTCTGAAACCCGCTGGTGGTCCGAGAGGAGAGACGGAGGAGGGGGCCAGACCGCAGACCCCCCTGCCTTTCCTGGTTGATGGCGAGGAGGCGTATCGAGTGCACGAGTTGCTAAACTCCAGACGCCGGGGCGGTACCCTCCAGTATATGGTCGATTGGGAGGGGTTCGGTCTGGAGGAGCGATCTTGGGTCAACGCTGGAGATATCCTGGACCCCACACTCACTGAGGAGTTCCACAGAACGCATCCGGAGATACCGGCCCCCCGACCCCGTGGGAGACCCCGGCGTCGATATATATATATATATATCAGGGGCATTTCCTCTGAGGAGGCAAGGGAGGCAGTGTCTCCTCTCCTCAAAAGTGGATGAGAAAATAATCGATATTACAAAAATAAAGCAACGCAAATATGACTAAATATGACATTAAAGGCAGAGTAAGTGATTTTTCAAAAACACTTTAGAAAACTGATTCGGGCCGAATCGCAAAACAAACTTGTAGCCAATCAGCAATAAGGGGCGTGTCTACTCGTGATGTGGAGGAGAGCGCGTTCAGTGCATGGGACGGACATTAGCCGAGCCGAGCGACAGAAAGAAAGATCCAGATAATATCGGCAAAACCAAGTTGCTTGGTAAAACCAATTAAAACATTAATAATGCCACAACTATTTATCTCTGATGTATTGAAGCAGCCAGTTGCCCAGTCAAAAAGCATTAGAGTCTAAATGAGAAAGAGAGAATATTAACTCTTCAAAGGGGCAGATTGAAACTTTCCAATAAATCAGCCAAAGAATGAAAAAAGTCATCAATGAAGGACTGTGTAAATGTGACCATGTTCCATCAGTTCACCTTGAACCTTTTGCTTTAATTAAACTATCAAAGTAGGCTTGTAGAAATGTTATCTTTACTAGTTAATGATAAAAACAAACAAAAAAAACAAAAAAACCTGCAAGATTAACTACCAGACAAACGGAGGAAAGGGGGAGCTTTTGTGCCATTCATCTGTCTGTTTTAAGTACAATTTTCATTTTCTTTTTTTTGGTTACGAGATAAACCCTGTGTTTGTTTACCTGGGGTTCCACAGATCTCCACAGTCAATGTGCGTTCAGTGGTTTTGTTCTCAAACGGAGATCCCTTGTGGTCACTGTAACACACACACAAAAAAATAAAAATAAGAACAAGAACAGGGATGGAGTGCTGAAAGTGTTTGTGTGAGCTTACAAATGGAAATGAAATTAACAAAATGCCTCATCATTGGTGTTTTTTTGTTGTTTTATTTTAGTTCAGATTTTGTCTGCTCTACAAAAGTTGTGTAAAAACTCTCTCACTTACTTTGGAGACTCTGGGGTCAAAGGAAGTGGCAAGATGGTTGGTTTGGCTGCAGAACACAAAGGAGCATGGGTAATTAATTTACTAGTTCACACTGTGCCCAAGATATTTCAGGTCCACATCTACAACTAAATATCTTAGACTCAATCAGTGACAGTAATGATCCAACCCAGCAAATCCAACCCTGCACTGAAAGGCTAGATGACTCTCCAGCCAGACAGAAATTTTGGGTAAAACCAATAGTTGGACTAACTTGACCCCATAGATTTGTCTTTATCTGACTGCATACTTTGTGAGGCAGGATGAAGTGATGGCATGTGTTCAGTTTCCCAGCCCATCATACAAGGTCCACCACATTCCAACAGTAAGAATGAGTAGAAAATGTAAAACAGACTATGACATGAAAAAGAACGGAACAAATGTTTCATACTACTAAAATTAACTCTAACAAGAATATATTTTGCATGCAATTGAAACCAAAGCAGAGGAAGAAAGAAGAGTCAAGGAAGCGTGTGCAGTTGCCTGAGGCTGCGACCGTCTACAACTGCAGCTAGGGAGTATCTCTCAGTTAGACAGCTATATTATGGCAGCCTGAGAAAGAAGCTTTTCAGCACAGATCTGAGTTTGAAATTGGGCGACGTGATAGTTCAAAGTGTTGCAGGTGTTCCCCGTCTTTCATTTATAATTAATCTACAGACAAAGGTTTGTGCCAATTCAGAGGTTTACGTCTTGAAACTGCATCAGTGTTTGCTCCCAAGTAAATGTTAGGTTTGTGTTAGCGCTGTGGTTAGTGTGTGGTCAAACTGGGAAGCAGTTAAAGGAGGAGAGGCAAAGGAGGAAGGGCAGGGATGCAGCAATGATTACCTAACATTGGTGGGACTTGGTCATCAAGGTGCCTGCGGAGTGCCTGTTTTTGTGAGTCGGAGGGCGTGTGCTCTGGAACTAAAGAGTCTGGGAACAATGGGCTTGGCAGGCCCTGTGAGAATGACATGGGGCTGCCTATGACATCATCAAAAACATCCTCCCCAGCTTGGCCCACCAGATCATGCAAGCTGTCTCCTGTCACCTGTTCTGGCATGCTTAACCAGCTCTCTAGGTCTAATTTAAGCTCTGCTGAACACTCAAGATCGTTCTGGTCAGCCACACTAAATGCCTGCTCATGTAAGCTAGGTGCCTTTCTAGGGTGCTCACGACTAGCTTGCTCTAAGTTTCCGTGGCACTCTTGGACTCTAGAAGCGGTGTCAGGTAGGTCTCGCCTTTTATTCTGGGGGACACTGGGCAACTGCAGGTGAGCCCGGTAACGGGCCGGCCTGGGTCTGGGCCTGGAGGTGAGCAGCTGACTGAGCATGGGGTGCTCTAGCTCTTGCCTCCTTTTGCTAATGGTCACCGTGACGTGCCTATTAGCACAGCCAGCCTCAGCCAAGCCGCCCGCCTCAAGGCAATGACCACAGCTGCCTGCATGACCCGTCTCTCTAGGCGGGAGAGAGTAAGAGTGCATATACCTAATAAAGCGGGCAGCGGCCAAGCTGCCTGGGTCAACACCTGACTGCAGGCCTGGCGGCCTCCCCTCTTCGCCGGAGCAGGCATGGTCACAGCCGCCTCCGTGGGACAGCGCAATGGGGGCGGAGTGCTCCCCTTGAGTACACCGCCGCCACTTCCCCGCCCCCTCACCAGCCACACTGCACGTGCCGGCTGCCTGGCTCTCACCTCGCTGGGCCTGCACTGCCAGCTGCTGCTGCTGCTGCTGTGATGATGGGGAGGCAGAGGACGTCTTCTTTTTGGAGGCGGTGGAAGAGGAGCAGGACGACAGGGAGGAGAAAGAGGAGGTGGACGAGGACGATGGAGAGGAAGAAGATGAGCAGAAGGACGTGCAAGCCCCTCCCCTGTCCTTGCCGCAACCTGTCCAGGTGCTCTTGGCTTCCCTGGCTTTGGTCTGGAAGGCCTCGTCGCTAGAGGTGAGGTACTTGAGCAGCTCAGTGCAAGGGCGTCTCACAGACCGGTTGGGACAGGCCCCTCGTGGTTTGCTGTTCCAGGGGTTTTCTGTCTAAAGAACAGAAATCAGAGAGAGAAAGGGGGCAGAATGAGCATGGGATGTAACAGGGGACACTGGTAACATAGGGAGATTAGAACAGGGAGTAAGCGCAGAGGTGGTTTAGTCTCCCAAAAGGCAACGTGAGTGTGCTTTGCCCATCATCTTAATTACAAGGTCTTGGAACAGCTCCAGGAAGATCTGCACGAAGGCAGCAGGAGGAGACGGCGGTGTCCTCTGGGACCCTGCCATGTGCAGAGCTCCAGAAACAGAGGAGTCAAAGTCATTATGGAAAATTAACTCATCAAAGAGAGTTGCGCATGTGCGTGAGCATGTTTGTGTGGAGGGGAGAGAATTATGCATGATGTTCACCTCAAATAACTACTCATTTTTCTTCTAGTTTACAACATGACTGGGCCTGTGGCAATAAATCATTGTTTTTGTGACAATGAGACCAACAATGCTAATTCTATCAAGACATCTTAGCGTTTTCTTTTTTCATGGAAATGAGAAGGTGCCATTCAGAAGTCCTGAACTTCATCAAGGGTAACGTAACTTTAGATGAGACAGCCACAACACCTCCATCACACACACAACTTAATCATGCTTTAGCTCCCTGGAGGGAGCAGACTATTTGTATAATTTATCAGAAAGGAAAAATTACATGGAACTAGCAGATGAGCTCACACACCAGGACTTTGATGCAAGAATTGCAGCGAGCAGCTACCTTGGCAACAGCAGGTGTTGGTCTGATCCGTTGGTTGCTGGCTGCATGGTTCTGTGCCTTGCCACCTGGGTATTGATTATAGCTGTGCTGGGAGTTAGCAGGTGCCAGGAGAAGCTTCTTCAGCTACAAACAGAGCAGAGAAACAGATCACAGGGATTACAGCTATGAATTTAAAACAAAATGCAAAGATCTCCAAACAACACTTACATTTACATTGCATTTATGCATTTGGCAGATGCTTTATTCAAAGTGACTTACATTGCATCCACGGTATACAGTTTATCAGTTCATGCATTTTCTGGGAATCAAACCCATGACCTTGGCAGGCTATGAATCAGATATATCAGACTATTAGTGTGGCAGCATGTCAAGCAGATAAGGTGCAATGCTTTTTCTGTGATGCTCAGAATGTTACTGAATTTATGGAGCCCGGTGTGAACATTAAAGTGCTAATGTTCATAAAATAAATGCAAGGTGGATTTCAATTTGTTTGCTGTTTACTGCTAGTTTATTAAAGAAAATGCAAATTAAAATAGTCTACTTGATTAAAACGAATTATTTCAGCATATTTCCCATTGCTTCAGCTTGACAGTGTTGTGCATGTTCCTTTCTGCAGTACTGAACAATGCAATTAACACCTCGGGAACACTGATCTATTTAGATTTGCTGTTTCAAGAGCACCGTGGCTATGTTTTGTGCGCAGACATCAATAAGAGATTGCCAGAGCTGCTGTCTGGCGAGTATGTACCAATTTTTGGTGATAGGCCTGCAGCATCCCCTTATCTGGTGTTAGTGAAGACCAGACAGAGGGAGCAAAGTGAAACACAGTGGGACCGAGAAAGAGCGAGGGAAGGAAACAGAATGAGAGGGCCATACTTCATGGTGAAATAGGATTAGGCACAAGGGACGCACGGACGGGGAGGGTCTCTTACCAGGGAAGGCTCATCTGGCTCTGGGGTGCGTGGCGAGCCGTCTGGGGTGGAAGGACAGCTCTGATCACTGGCATTGGTCACGTCCCCATCTGCCAGGGCCTCGAACGAAGGCAACCCGTCTTCGTCCACTGGGATACTGTCCAGGGTTTCTGTGAGCTGTTCTGCCTAAGCCATTGTATTCCTGAAATATAACTTATGCCACTGATAACAGGTAGCATGGTCCTTTTCTTTTACTCCATCTTTGCGGCTGGAAAAAAATCGGTCCGATATCATTTGAGGATCTAGGCCACAGGTAACGAATGAATATAAAAAAGAGCAAAATGTGAGTTTCGTATTTTGATCGTGTCTGTGGCCTTGCATCTTCACCGTGACAGAGAGGGAAAACTCTGCAGTAATAAAACCTAGAAAGTCAATTACTCAGAGTGCATTTTACAACCGAAGTCTTGCACCATCGCAAAGAAGACATTAAATGGCCTAGAATGAGTGGGAAAAGGTTAAAGTGAAGATTGATGTATTTTTCTTTCTCTTTTTGTTCTCTCTGAAACCAAAACAGAGTTTGTTTTCATCTGACAGGAAAAAAAAATAGATTAAGATTAATTGTTCACAGCTCTAAAATGGTTTTGCTCCATTCATTATTTGACTATAATTTTACTTCTTCGAGCTGTGAAGCAAGCAAAGTTTGTACACAATTCAGAATTTAATTAAGAATGCCTTTTACATTTCAATTCAACTCGTGAATTTGAATAGAGATAGTAAATAAGATGCAGAATTGCAATTAAGATAAACTGTAAATTTTAACTTGAAAAGCAAGTTGGTTGCATGCTAGTTGGACAAAGCCAAAGCCTCATTTGATAGTTTTGAAAAAAGTTTAAAAAACATGAATGTTTATAGGACTTATGGAACAACAGAATGATAGGTCTCTTTACTTCTCATTTTAGGTGGCTTCTCATTAGTATATTGTCTCTCATTAGTATATTCTGCACTGTGCAGTCTGTGCCTGGTGTTGTGGGTGGGAAGAGAGAGAATACATGTCAACAAATACATTTTGAACAAATCCAGAACTCCAATAAAGACAATAAAAGACATCATAAATATTAGAAGTCACACATAATATTGTTCTCTCACATTAACAAAAACATTCCACTGTAAGCCTTCCTCAATAAGCCTAACCAGATCTTGTCACAGTATACGTACATGGCACAGCAGTCATATGTCATACTCAAAAATAGGATTCTGCCAGTGGAATCACCAGAACTATTTCAAACCTCATTTCCCCCGCAAATGATCCTGCAAGCTGGGCACCGAGGCATGCCTGCTCCAGAGGCAATGATCACGGAGAGACAGAGTATGGCAAAGATTAACTTTTCATAACCCGCACCAACATTACCACCCCCCTGACTCTGTCTGGACCAGAAGCTTGAATAGGCAGTAATCAAACTAATCAGCAAACAAGTACAAGTCAGTTTGTATGCAAACAACCAGAATAATACATAGTTAAGAGGGAAATTAAAATATAATACTGATAAATTAATATGTGCTTGCAAGTGCCCACAAAAAACAAAAACAAAAAACTATTTCTACCTAGAAATAATTGCTCTCTTGCACAAAGTGAAAGAGCCGAAAGTGAAAAATAAAAGGCTAGCAACAAACTGACATGATCTAAATGGATGCACTGAACATAAAGAGAGAAAGAGGAGTTTGCATGCTGTTTTTTAGCTGTGGCGCAACAGATGGTCCACAGCTCTCTTTCTAATGCAATTAGAATAAACTTAGTTTTCGGTGCTCAGACATATTGACGCACTGCTTATTTTAGAAACTCACCCAATAATGCTGACACTAGGGTGCTCGGATTCCTAAAGAGCTGGAGTCTAAATATTTTAATTCAGCGGAGAAAAGAAAAACTCACTTCATTATTCCTTTCTGAAACGTGCATGCAAACAGAACTTCGCTTAAGTCTGAGGTGGCAAATCTGCAGAGGTAGGCAAACTTTTGTGAGAATAAACATATTCAGGATGGTGATCATGCTATGATGTGCTAGACAATACAAGCAAGCAGGAAGAGGGGGATGAAAGGAAAAAGAGTCCAATGCAGCAGGAACTGCCATGTATGTGGAAACAAGAAAACATGGACATATAAAGTTGGTATTTAAGCGTGTAAAGTCACCCTTTTCTCTCGTTAAAAGTGCTTTGTTACCCTCCAGATCCCCCTCTGACCTTTCGGCTGCTGGCAGGCTTATGAGCAGCACACCGGCGGGGCGGCCCATCATTTGTCACCCTGATTTCAGCAGCAGGACACATCATCACTGGCACTGCACCAAACACGCAGAGGAGCGACAACAAAGGAGAAAGACAAAACTACAGTACTCTTTCTATAATAAAGCATGTGTTAACTGCACAAGGGTCAGTTGTGTCTGTATGAAGACAGAGGGCAAAAAAGTGCTTACAGACTGCATGACTGCATGCATGTACGTTTTATCGCAAACACCTGCTCTCGGACAAGTATCCATGAGGAACGAGTGAGGTTACAGACTCCAATATCAAAAAATGTACGGTAATTGAAACCACCAAATGTGTGTGGAAATGCAGTCAATTTGATTCGGCTGCAAAAGGTCATGCTATTCAATTTACACTCAATGCTGAGTACAGTAGCCAGCAAAACACCTGAAAGCAAATGATCTTATCAGAACCTACAGCATTGCTCAAACCCCACTGGATAAAAGCTATTTGCTGATTACTAAATAAATGCATTATCTTTTACCTTGACTTCAATCTCCAGTAGGTGAGGGAAGATCTATCTGACCTTGGCTTTGTGAGACGATTATTCCCATTATGCTTCAAATTCCCATTATGCTTTTTTTCTTCTCCTTTTTCAGTCTTTTTTGTATATATATATATATATATATACAGTATATATATACGAGTGTG
>NW_015666550.1:497961-505533 GCF_001515625.1 Sinocyclocheilus rhinocerous
TATATATATATATATGTATATATATATGTGTGTGTGTATATATATATATATATATATATATATATATATATATATATAGTTAAGTAATTGCAAATTACTTAAATGCATTTATGCCAAGAAATAAGGATTTATGCTCACATTTACACACGTTTGAAGGCATTGTGTTAATGCATGCATGTAAGCCTTTACAAGGTCTGGCTTGAGCTGGGCTGAACATTAAAACACCAACCAAAACTAAATTTGCTTTTGCGATGCACCTCTTCACTTAAAGGCAGACACTAAGTTATGAAAAAGAGTATTTTTTACAGCACTCAACTGCATCTTTTAACCACTGAAAAACAAAAAGTGACAAGGATGCATCACTCTCAACTAGGGGTTGAACGACTTCTGATTTTTTTAAAGTCGACTTTTATGTCATGAAAGTTGAGTCGAAGTCGACTAGTCGCTGATGACGTCATTAATGAACAAATAAGTCTGGAGCTGTGATAAACACCTTGTGCACAGCTATGGCATATGACACAGCGCTGCCCACATGGCTATTGCTCCTATAACAGCTCATTTTTAACAGTTCTTTTGTCTTTGAGTCGTTATGTTTCTCACATATTTCTGCTCGTTCTAAATCAGATATAGATAATGTAGCACAGTAAAGATTACATTCATATGAATGCATTAGTGAGAGAGATTGCATGTCTGAATTAATTCTACCTGGCAGCGTCTCTCTACTTGTAGTGAAGCTGTGGGATTTAGTCATTAAGAAATATATGCTTGAACTTTTCAGTTTCAGAGCTATTTTATTGAGAAATCACAGAACAGTGTTGACAATACATTTCCGCGCTGAATGATTCTGTGTGCGCGCGCGATCTGTCTGTAATGTGTGTGCGTTACAGTGCAGCAGCGCATTAGATTAGAACGGCGATTAATTTACCTACCTGTACAATAAGCGGTTTAAAACGTGCATTCTCCTGTTCAATTTCGAGCATCCAGTAATATAATCTCACATGTCTTGTGGAGCGCTTTCAGAGTATGCATTTATTTGTCATTTTAACTGTTTGGAAACGGGCGTAAATGTGGAATTCCTTCAAAGATTTCTTATCCTGTTGCGCCCTCTATAGGACCAGTGACTAGTCATCGTTAAGCTTAAAGCGTCATGGCAGAGCATTGAAGTCGACTAGTCGGTGCAACCCCTACTCTCAATGTATGTTCACACTTTATATTATTGATGAATATCATGGAAATGCAGGATGAACTATAGCTGGAAGGAAGAATGAGACTGTCTGCAACTGGAAAACTATTTAAAATCAAAACTGTGGGCATATATGTTACATCGTTTCATTTTAGCTGGCAGACAGAGCTATTAAAAGTGCTCATGCAAGTCTGAGCATGTATCAAATTTATCTCCTGCAATGCACCCAATCAGCTCATTCTTCATTGCAGAAATGTAGCATTTTGTTTGTTAATTTACCTCCTCCATAAAATCATGCAGTGTCACGCCACTAAGCTACGTCTGAAACACTCTGTACCCTGCAGTGCATAAGCCCTAAAAGAACCAGCGTTCCTGGAATTCAGAGATCCAAACTCCCCCTCCCTGCCATGCTGAATTATTAAATAATCCAGGAATCGCCTGTACCGGGACTCACTTTCTCTCCTGGCCTAGAGTTGAGCCAGACGCCTGGGGCTTATTGGCTTAGCGTTTCCGGCCAGGTTAGAAAGAGACAGGCCCTAAAAGGCTCTTAGAAGAGATTAACGTCCCAGACTAAAAATAGCCTACAATGGTTATCCCGCACTTACAACTGGTGACACGTTACAAAATGTGAATATTACTGTACCGACTACACACCTGTGTGTGTTTGGATGCTTGCACACGTCAATGCAGTCAATAATGCAAAGCTTGTGTTCAAAGCATGAACATACAAGCATAATATAAGCCAGTAATGGGCAAACTTGGCCCTTCCAGGCCACTTTCCTGCAGAGATTTGAGCCAACCCTGATATGACTCACCTGCCTGTAGCCTTCTAGTAGTCTTGAAGACAATGATTAGCTGGTTCAGGTGTGTTTGATTAGGGTTGGAGCTAACCTCTGAAGGAAAGTGGCCTGGAAGGGCCAAGTTTGCCCACCCCTGATATAAGCCATCATTAAATCCTCGAGTAGTACTGGTTGTACTGTTCAAGTAGGATATTTATCACAACCAGATCAGGGCACTATCCGTCTGAGCCAGACTCATAAAACATGATTTAAGGGGATGTCCACTATGTCCAAGGAAAACCCCATGTGTAACTTGCCCTCAGACATGGAAAAACGGTCTCATGTGTGACACCACCTGTGGTGCTTCAGTTCTGGGTAGCGGCTGTCAGCTGACATTAAACTGGCAGAACACAGTGTGCCCCAGAGCAAAGGAAGCTAAACCTTGTTACAGCCATTTGAACAGTACCAGCATGCCACACACACACGGGAGATATGTGTTAAGGTCAAAGCTTACGGTAATGATTGAAGGAATTAGATAAGATTTGTAAGCAGATATAAAGTCTTGGTAAAGAATTATCTATAACATAAATTTTACAGGCAGAATTGTTGTGGCTGTAACATCATACAGCATCAGATAAACATTTTTGGTACTTCATATACCAAGGTATTTACATGGTACTTCAAAGAATAGCATGGTATCGGTTCACTCAGAGAAACACATGTGACCACATAATGTTTGTAGTGTAAATGCTAATCTGTCCTCATATGACTCAGACAACAGTAAAAGGCCGCCTACTCACTTGTCAATCAAGCATTGCGCTAAAATAAGTTTCATTTCATACTCAACTAAAATAACTGAGCAAGTCTGTGGCAAGATATATTTAGAGAGGAAGAGTGTGCTGACATGTATGTGCTTTTTGACCTTTATCAACATGCATTTGCAACATACATGCAATATAAAGATGTAGTAAGTGATGTACGCAGTGATTAATCCAAACCACCCCCCACTCCTCCTCAATGAAATCCTGTGATTACAAACGGTCACAGGAAACACATTTTAGCTAGTTATGCACAGAAATTTCGGGAACCGAAAATCTTTGTACGAAACATCAAAAATTTAATTTTAGGTTTTGCTGAAATAGTTTCAGAGGGCCTAAATCATGAAGTTAATCTAACAGATTTTCCAATTTTGACTGCCACCAACTTTTTTGTGGATGATGCAAATAAGCTACAACAAGTAAACATGTTAGCAGAATGTACACACTTCACCATGACCAAAAATGAAGTTAGAGTATCAACATTTGATCGGCTAAAACTTTACTACAATTGGTTTATCACCTGTGAACAAGACTCGTTGAACAGCACTACTCAATTACCCAAATTTGTTTAGCAAAATGTTATTTTCATTTTTTTTTCCTAAATTAAAACTTTTTAAAAACATTTTTTTGTGATTCACCTAAATGAATTGTTTACTGAGCCCCAACAGTATTTATTTATTTATTTATTCAAAATTAAAGATTGAACCCAAAATCAAAACCAAAAATAGAATGCTTTTTAATAATCAATTAAGGAAATAAATATATATATATATATCTTTATATTATAGAGATAGATAGATAGATAGATAGTGTGTCTTTATGTGTGTGTTAGTTGACTAACAAGCTATGGACATTGAATGCCTTTCCTGATAAATGCAAAATTGACAGAAAGACTGATAGAAATTGTGTGCATGAAATAGATGCTGATACAGTAAAAGTGTGCCATCGGAGGAGTGCAAATTTTACTTCACCGTTTTGGTCAATGATTTCAGCCCTTAAAAACAGTTTTTTGGGTTGCTGAAATTTCGTTGCATCAGCACTAATATTAACAAAAAAGGTCTTTTATGTCAATAAATACCAATAACAGGCACGAAAAATTCCTACTCTTTCTCTAGCACAGACTTCAAATTCCCTTGGTAACAAATTCCCCCCATTCGCTCTCCCCTGTAGGGGTGTTAAATTGGTTCCGTGATGAGCATCAGGTGGCAAAGAATCAAGATCAGCTGAGGCTACAGGCCCCCGAAGAAAGATCTCACATGCAACCACCGCTTTAGGCAGCAAGGGATGGGAAAGCAAGCATGAAAGAATAACAAAATGGCTGTGTGGACAGAGAAAGATGACAGATGCATAGAAATGAATACAGGACAGGAAACCAGAGCCTGAGAAAGAAGCAGAATGCAAGAGTACGCAAGCAAGCCGAGCAACAAGCTTTATGTTAACTTGTGCTTCTCCAAACATGCCCTGCGGGGACTATTTTCAAACTACAAGTGATGTTACCCTCCCTCTTCTTTCTCTCCTCCTCGCACTCCCTTGCTTTTTTTCCGCTCCCTTTATTGCAAAGTGAATATATTTGCTTATGCCTGCTGAATTTCAGACTCTCTCTACGGTTGTTTGACAAGCTTCACCGCCAAAACTTCAGAGGCTCCTTATTGATAACAGGGCTCTGTCACATTTCCAGACTATTTCAACTAAGAGGTCGCCCTGGTACGGCAGCGAAATTGCCCAACTCTTTTTGATGCGCTTCATATGAGAAACAGACTTCAAAATTGTGACGAAACAGCCCTAAGCAATTATCTGCACTGACCAATGGTAGCACCAATGCTACTACTCTCATGGACGGGAAACATACTACCGATTTACTACCTAGGTGTCCAGTCCTGTTCCTGGAGGGTCACCATCCTGCAGCGCTCAGCTCCAACCCTAATTAAACACACCATAACTAGCTAATCAAGGTCATCAGGATTACTGTAACCCTCTAGGCAGGTGTGTTGGAGGAGGTTGGAGCTAAACTCGGCAGGAAGGAGGCACTCTGGGAGCAGGATGGAGTCGTGACATAAATATACCTAAAACTGAAAAAAAAAAAACTGAAACTAAAAAACTAGAAATGTTGTCTTGGCAGCTAATTGAAATAAATAGGTTTAAGTTATAAAACTACTAAAACTAAAATTACTAAAACTGAAATAAAAATAAATTCAAGTTAAAATGAAATATTAAAAGAATGACAAAAGCATGCAACAAAATTACAAAAAATTCAAACTAAAAATATCAAAATAAAAGCTAATTCAAAATATTAATGAATACTAGTGATAAATAACACTTGACAAAAAAACAGCAGCAGCTTTAGTGATGCTTTTGATGCCTGACAACATGTAAACTGTCTGCGCTTCGAGAGGCATGGCCAGGAGAAAAGTCAAAGTGTCGAGTGTGTGTGTGTGTGTGTGTGTGTGTGTGCACTGGTTTGGGTGGTTTATGAGGACACAAATTTGTATAATGACATGGGTATGACACAGGTATTACAATATGAAGGTGGTTTATGAGGACACTACTTGTGTCCCCGTAATTCAAAAGGCTTAAAAACCATACTAAATGGTGTTTTTTTTTAAGTCTAAAATGCACAAAGTTTTCTGTGAGGGGTAGGTTTAGGTGTAGGGCGATAGAAAATAGAGTTTGTACAGTATAAAAACCATTATGCTTATGGAGAGTCCCCATAAACCACCAATACCAACATGACCTGTGTGTGTGTGTGTGTGTGTGTCACTTGAGGAAATCACATTATACAGCACAAAATGATAATATGCTTGGCCCAGCTGAACTTGTGCAGCTAAACTGATGGTGTGTTTTCAAATGTCAGCATACATTTGCAAATTAAAAATGCGAAGCCATCAGCAGTCACCGTTAACACCATGTGCGTGTGTCTTGGCGTGGATGTGCTTGTGAGCGTTTTTCTGTCTTGTGAGAGACCTACTGTACATTTGGCTGATTTGATCTCGATTTCTCTTTTGACTGTTTGATAGATTTACCAATTACTAGACGAGCAAGAAGCAAATAGGACCTGTTTACATGGATGTGTTTATGTGTAAGTGTGAATGTGTGTACTTGAGTGTGCGAGGGATTTATTTCAGCAATTAATCTGCGGAGTCGTTTTCACACTTAGATATCCGACCCTCCAAACACACACACCTACAAATACACACTTTGGCTCATCTCCAATAGCTAGGTCAAAGTCTGGTCAAAGTTTTGACCGTTCATCTGTAACTGCAGTCACCTTACAAAGCACAGCCAGTGCTTTCACTCCATGAACAAGTTGTAATTCCAAACACTCGCTAGCAGCATAGTTTCATGTTTGGATATAAACATCACACTACCCGACCGAACAGCCCTGGGTGACCTAATACAGTACAGTCTTTAGCAGCGAGTTATTTTGACTAGGTGTCAAGTGCCCTTAAAATAAAAGGCTGCGGCAATCACTTGGAGTAAGGGAGTGTTCCATTCCACACATTGCCCATGCACTGGAGAGAACAGCAATAACTCTAGCCTGGATTCAGAGCTAAAGGCCATCCAAAAAGACAGCATGTTACACTCTGGTCACCTGTTTACCAAATGAGAGAGCGATCAAGACTACATCTAGGACTAGACCTCTGCTTAAAATCCCTATGCCATGTTTTTGTCAGGGTTCTGTCACTTCGGTCTAGTGTAATTCATGGTTTTGTGACAGAGCCCTGACACTCGCGTCATGTCATTGTTTTCATGTGAGCGTGCGGCTTCGAGAGTGCTCGAGTCGTGCGCTCTCGTCTGCGTGTAATGTTTCATGTTGGAGCGTGGTGTTCAGATCCCGGCACTCATGTCTTGTTGAGTTTCGGTTTCGTGTCGGGGTCCGGACACTCGCGCTCCATGTTCTGTCTGGTTGTGTGAGCGTGCGGTCTCGAGTTCGCTCGGCCGTGCGCTCTTCTGTCCACGTGTGTTGTGTTTTGTGTAGCACGCGGTTTGTGTTCAGCCGCGTGCTTTTCTTGTTGTCTTGTGTGAACACGCAGCTTATGAGTTTTCTCATTAGCTGCGTGTCCGTGTCTTTTTGTTCAAGCACATGGCTTTTGTCTTTGTTTCCTGTGTGCCATGTGCTCTCATGTCAATTGTCTTGACCCCACCCATCTTGTTAGACTCAGCGGAGGAAGGGCTTGCGCCATCCACCTGCCTCCACTCTCTCCAGCCCTCTCTATGAACGCATGCTCCAGTTCAAGTCCTTGAGCTCCCTCCATCAACAGGGGGCTGATCTGAGCGAGTTCGCCCTGGAGTTCAGCGGTGCTGCAGAGGGGTTGGGGTTCAATGATCCGGCCCTCAAGGACCTTTTTAATAGTGCCCTGGATGAGCCCCTCAACTGGTGGCGAATGAGGGGGCTGGACCACCTGACATTTGGGGGGTTTGTGGAGTTCTTGGCATGTCCCCCAGCTAAGGGGGCGGCAGTGCCTCCCGTGGCGGCTGACGAAGCTGCTGCTCCCCCAGAGGCGGCTGACGAAGCTGCAGCTCCCCCAGAGGCGGCCGACGAGGCTGCACTGCCCTGCTCTCGGAGACGGAGGAGGGGGAGGAGGAAGAATGGGTCCGCCTCACCGCCCATAGAGACGGCCGAAGAGGCTGCAGCTCCCCATGAGGCGGCCGAAGAGGCCGCAGCGCCCCCGAAGGTGGCCGACGAAGCTGCAGTGCCCCCGGATGTGCCTGATGAGGTTGGAGGGCCCCCAGAGGTGGCCGACGAAGTTGCAGTGCCCCGCTCTCGGAAACGGAGGAGGAGGAGGAGGAAAAG
>NW_015666550.1:505832-506467 GCF_001515625.1 Sinocyclocheilus rhinocerous
ACCTGATGAGGTTGCAGTGCCCGCAGTGGTGGCTGAAGAGGTTGCTGCGCCCCCAGAGGTGGCCGACGAAGTTGCAGTGCCCCGCTCTCGGAAACGGAGGAGGAGGAAAAGGGCTTCCTCCATCCCACATGGCCTGGAGGCCGTCCCAGACCCTCCCAGGCTCCTTGCCCTGCCGGCGCCTCCCAGGCTCCTTGCCCTGCCGGCGCCTCCCAAGCTCCTTGCCCTGCCGGCTCCGCCCAAGCTCCTTGCCCTGCCGGCTCCGCCCAAGCTCCTTGCCCTGCCGGCTCCGCCCAGGCTCCCTAGCCTACTGGCTCCGCCCAAGCTTCTTGCCCTGCCGGCTCCATCCAAGCTCCTTTCCCTGCCGGCGCCACCCAAGCACCTTGCCCTGATGCCAGCTCCCTCCTTGATACGGGCTCCACCCTTCCTGCCTGCCAAGCTCCCAGCTCCGCCTTGGCCCCCTGTCAGGACTCCAGAAGCGCTAGAGCCCATCTGGTCAGTCCCACCGGCCCCGCCCCGGACATCCGCCAGGGCTACTGTACTGCCGGAGCCTCCCTGGTCTGTCCCTCCGGTCCCACCCTGGCCTTCAGCCAGGACTCCGGAATTGTCGGAGCCTCCCTGGTCCGTCCCTCCGGTTC
>NW_015666550.1:508600-518703 GCF_001515625.1 Sinocyclocheilus rhinocerous
TTTTCCCAGTCATGACCACAGAGGCTGTCCCAGAGTCTGCTCCAGCCCGGGGCCTCCAGAGTTCACTTCTAAGCCCTGGAACAACATCAAAATGACTCTTGTGCCTAAACTGAAGGTCAGCCAGACCCATGCCCACTACACTGGCAAAACTCCCCTTGGGACTGTCACCTTCATGGTATTTCCCTTCATCACCCTGATTCCAGTTATGCCAGAGTTTGATCTGCCTGTCCTGTCCATGCTCCTTGCCCTACCGGCTCCATCCAGACTCCTTGCTCTTCCGGCTCAGCCCAAGCTCCTTGCGCTGCCGGCTCCACCCTGGCCTCCTGCCGGGACTCCAGAAGCGCTAGAGCCCATCTGGTCAGTCCCACCGGCCCCGCCCCGGACATCCGCCAGGGCTACTGTACTGCCGGAGCCTCCCTGGTCTGTCCCTCCGGTCCCACCCTGGCCTTCAGCCAGGACTCCGGAATTGTCGGAGCCTCACTGGTCCGTCCCTCCGGTTCCGCCCTGGCATCCTGCCAGGACTTCTGGACTGCCTGAGCCTCCCTGGCTCAACCCTCCCGCCCCTCCCTAGTCCCTCTAATGATTTTCTGGGCTGTGCTGCTGGCACTGGCTTGGCTCCCCTCCCTCCCTCCCCTCTTTGTCTCTGTGTTTAGATTTTTCCTGTCGTGTGTTGCCTGTTGTGTAACGGTCTTGTGTTGTCATGTTTGTTCTGGTCTTGTGCTGTCACGTTCCTGTCTTGTTTTTGGGTGTTCCTCGTTAGGGACGTCAGGTGGCGTCCCTTTTGAGGGGGGCTAGTGTCAGGGTTCTGTCACTTCGGTCTAGTGTAATTCATGGTTTTGTGACAGAGCCCTGACACTCGCGTCATGTCATTGTTTTCATGTGAGCGTGCGGCTTCGAGAGTGCTCGAGCCGTGCGCTCTCGTTTGCGTGTACTGTTTCATGCCGTCATCGTTTCTCCCTGGATGTGTCCTGTCCTGTCGTGTCGTGTCCAGATCCTGCCTTGCCTAGCCAGCCAGCCCCCGGGGTAGTTTTTGTTGTTTTGTTTTGTTCTGCCTTTAATAAAGCCCTTACCTTCCTGCAATATTGAGTCCTCGCTCCATCCTTCATCCCCAACCCTGACAGTTTTAGGCACATAACTGCTGGAGTTTAGGGCAGAATTACATTGAATTAATGGCTGAAAATTGAAAGTTATTCTGCAAACAAATACATGTTTTACTGACAAAATATTAATATTCCAACACCATTTTTACTTGCTAATCAAGCCAACTTAATGCCTAAATGGAAATTGTTATATTCTTCTTCAATTTTGCTATTTTTGCTCATTCACTATTCTGCATACCATAGTGTTTTGAATGTGGTATCGTAGTAATGCCATGTTTGGACAATGGTATACCTTAAAGTGTGTAGTATAAATATTTTTTTTTCTATTTATAATCAGTAATAAAAACAATATAGGCTTACTGGACATACATGCCTCTACATTCATTTTTGTAAAACTCTAGAACAAAACATACCTATACATACTATTCACTTCATTTTCCAGCTAAAATAAAGACTAGTGGCAATAAAACACTAGCTACTTTTATTCCTTTTCACACAAATGATGATTATGGGGCAGATTATTTTCATGCAGTTCCTTCCAAAATATTATGTCATGACCTCAAAACACTTTTATCATAGTGCATGATTTGTAAACGAATACATTGTAACTGTTGCATCACATAACAATCTCTACATACGTCATTTGTGGTGTAGTAAACTTGCTCAGTAGCTCACCTGGTACATCGCACTTACGATGTGAAGTGAGATTCACATTCATATGTTTTAACCGGATCATTTCTTTTCCTATGCACTTTGCTTTCTTTGTCAGTAATGAAGAAGCACAGGTGCAACAAGTTTTACTTTTTCCCTTTTCCAACATCACAACCCTGGTTAAAAATGGACCATCTAGATCAAGGTGAGGATATAGACTAGTTGTATAGTAAACTAAAACAGCACTGGTGAGTTCAGTGAAATTCAGTGGATCAGATTTTGTCTGATTTGTCCACTGGGAAATGCTACCATTACCACCACGTAAAAATGGCATTAATTTTCTCCATAGTGGAATTGATTTTAAGCGATAATTAAAAGTCATTAAAGAGATACCTACTGTGTTATGAGGCTTTTAAGCAATGCTATATTTTTGTTGAAGCCTCAGTCAGCATTATTTCAACTTATTTTTTTTAATTGATAGTATTTAACAGCGAAATTCCAGATGAAAAACTACATTGCTCATGATTCTGCAGAGAAATCTCCACCAATCAGAGAAAAAAAAAAAAAACACTTTAGCGCCCACCTACTCCTATGTCCCATGTAATCACTGTGACACAATAGTACTTTTTTTGTGAGCACAAGCTACGATATTTATTATATCAGCCTAAAAATGAAAGCTTCTTCCATGGATTGTCCTAAAATTGTCCTAAAAATGCTATCTAACTTGCAGAAAAGGTACGAAATGTAACATACTGTATGATAAACTTGTGCGCAGATTAACACTTATCACTAAGCATGAGAAGTAAATGTTCCATTTACGGAATACAAGCAGCTCAATACAAATGTAGCAGCCCTACACTTTCAACCGATGCCTAAAAGAGCAAATCTATTTGACTCAAAACATGGTTTTACATGTCTGAGTGCTTCTAAACTCCCCACGGCCCTGTTCCCGAGAGAGGGGCTGCCGGTGACGGGCTGACCGCGCTGTCAGGCCCTATCCCTGGGGCAGAGCGAGCTGCCTGTCGGCCCCCACCTCCAGAGATCCATTTTAGTCCCTGAGATGGGCTTGATAACTAGGGCTGAACTGCCACTGAAAGGCATAAGCCGTCACGTCACACGAAATCTCTAGGCTGCGTTTCCCTGCCTGCTGCAATCGCTCACTCTCATCTGCCTGCCGGCTTGCCCCACACGGCCCTGCAATAATGGAACATCATGTACAAAATGTCAGGAAAGCGTAAGACATAAAATAATGAATCATAATCGTGAGAAAAGCTTCATGTCGCTTACGAGTGTGGGCTAAAGCGGCGTGTCTGTTGTGCATATCCAAATATACGTACGCCTATTTGATGGTGCTTTTGTGTATTTGTAGCTGTAATTTTCTGTTTTTTGCATGTTAAGCCTGCATCATATTTGACACTGGATCACAAAAGCAGTCTTAAGTCGCTGGGGTATATTTGTAGCAATAGCCAAAAATACATTGTATGGGTCAAAATTATCGATTTTTCTTTTATGCCAAAAATCATTAGGATATTAAGTAAAGATCATGTTCCATGAAGATATTTTGTAAATTTCCCACTGTAAATATATTAAAACTTAATTTTTGATTAGTACTATGCATTGCTAAGAACTTCATTTGGACAACTTTAAAGGTGATTTTCTCAATATGTTGATTTTTTTTTGCACCCTCAGATTTTCAAATAGTTGTATCTCGGCCAAATATTGTCCTATCCTAACAAACCATACATCAATGGAAAGCTTATTTATTCCGCTTTCAGATTATGTATAGATCTCAATTTCGAAAAAATTTACCCTTATGACTGGTTTTGTGGTCCAGGGTCACATATTTGATATGTAAAGGCCTCTAAATTATCAGCATGATCAAAACTTTGCCCAAACCCTTTTGTACACAATCTATTACATGCCTTCTGTCGTCTGATTTATGGTTCATACTGTTTTTATCAACTTTGTAAAGTATAATTATATATATATATATAAAAAAAAGTCCATCTTCAGGTCGTGGCTCATGTGTCTTTTTGCTGTGAAATATTGAATGATTTTTATTGAGTAAACTTAATGATAACTTTCATACTATTAGTAATATTTCAAAATGCAACCTTGATATACTTGATTATCCATACATATTTTTCTAGAAAAATCATGTTAAAATGTATCAAATATGATCATCAGGCTTTTGAGGAATGTTTATTTGTTAAACTCTCAATTATCATTGTACTGCCTTGCATTACATGTTTTATAACTACAGAGCTTTGGTCATAAAACTAAGCATTAAATATCTTACTAAGGCATATTATTGAAATATAGAGTGACAAATGATATTTATATGCATTTTATGTAACTAGTCTGTTCTGTTGTTATAAAGATTTATTTTATTTGCCTACCAAGCTATCAGAATTTCATCTTACTTTTTGACTATATAAATACCAGAATTTCCACCAAAGTTCAAATTTATTTGTTATATTTTGTCTAATGGTTCAATAAACTCTACATTAAAAAAATATATTTTTCTGACTATTAAACATGGGTTTTTACCGTTTTTGTGATGTATAGATACAAATCAAAGAATACTATTAAAAACATATAATGCAAAACTGTTAAAAAAGCTATTAACATGGCCTTGTGGTCTCTCAGACTCTAAACAGCACAGGCGGGTTGAGTCTCTATGTCCGTGTGTGGCCTGCTTGTTGTGTGACATCACAGGACTCGCCAGGCCACCCATTAACTATACTGCAGTCAGACAGGTTAAGAAAACATTGCCAGGGGTTTGAATGAGTGCAGCGGGAGGAAGAAAAAGTCCTGCCAACTAGCTTTACACAAGAGCTGGCCATTCATTAACCTGTCTTCACGCTGCTCTTGGGCACTGTACTGACCCACATAGGCCAGTATTGGAAATGCATATCCAATACACACATTCATCACTATTGACACCTCATGTCCCATTTCACTGAACTAGGATCATGCTTCTATTACATGTGCAGTAATGCATGTAAAGTATTGCCATGTTAATTAACATGCAACCACATACAGTATAATTTTTGCCACCCGTAATTGTGGGCCCCATAAAATCATGCTCCCACCACACGGTCTAGGTAAGCATTTCACACAGTCCTTCAAGAATTCCCAATCACACCATGACACAAAACCCCAAATCGGGCGACAGACCCTGAACTATATTTGCAAGCACTCAGAGCAATGCAGCATTATCATTTCTCTTCTCTATCTGCCCAGATAAGACATAACGAACTAGCCAGGGCCAGGGCTGCTTTGTTTCAGCCGCCTCATTTCTTTTCCTCTGGACTTTGTTTTCTTTGTCAGTGACGAAGAAGTGCGAGTGCAACAGGTTTAAAGTTTTACCTCTTCCCTTTTTCAACATGACAACCCCGGGCAGGAACAAGCCGGTTAAAAGTGGACCCTCTAGATCAAGGTGAGGATGCAGACTAGTTGCATAATAAACAAAAACATCAGTTCAGTAGAGTTCAATGAATCAGATTTTGACTGATTTGTCCATTGGGAAATGGTACCATTACCACCACAGAGTGTAAAAAGCTTGGGTAACACTTTATTTCGATAGTCCACTTTAGACATTCTATTAACAGTAAGTAACTTTGCAACTACATGTCAACTAGCAGTTAGTAGAGTATTAGTAGACTGTCTGCTTAATATCTTCTAACACTTTCTTTGTCAACTTATTCTACTAACCCTAAACCTACCCTGTCTACTCTGAGAGTTAGTAAACATGTAGTTGCAAATTAATGAGAATTAATTGACATGTAGTTGACATGTAGTTACAAAGTTACTTATAGTTAATAGAATGTCTAAAGTGGACTATCGAAATAAAGTGTAACCAAAGCTTGTACTAATTTTCAAATACTTTTTTTTTTTTTGCTTCAAATCCAAGTTTGTAATGTTGTGATTCACCTTATAGCTGGTTGGTTTGGATTAAGACTGATAACTCATAAATGAATACTTTTTTTTTTTTTAATCCCTATGGGAAAACTGAATTGGAAAATTCCTTCCGGAACCAAGGCCACTGAAAAATGTGAGCGGACACTGTGGCCCTCTTTTATTACTGAACATTACTCTGGAACATCAGGAGGAAAGCGCATATAAACAGCCATAAATGTCAACGTTTCAAACCCAAGATTGTAGTAAAAGGTACAAACACTGATCTTAAGTATTGGACAAAGGTTGGGTGCTTATCATAATACCTCACCCCAATTATCAGACAGCATGGATAAATGCTCATTCCCTTTGAGTAAAGCTCTGTTATTAACTAATAAACTGCACTGACTGACTATCCCAGCTTGTGATGAATTCCTCACTTGCGCAATAAACTGCATGAGGCTGGAATCATATCTAATTTTACAATATACAAGCATACACAATCAGATAAGAAAACCCCGCATGACCCTCTTTACCTCAAACAGGTTCGATGCTTCATTGCCATACTGACTGGAAATTATTTCTGATTGGTCGCTGTACCACTTGAGTCCTCCCAGAAAAATATCTGCATCGAGGTCACTGACATCCAGCTCAGAGAGGTCAAGCTCAGGCAGGTCAGGGCAAAGGGGCTGGTCTTCACCAACCAAGGCAGCACACTGAAAGAGAGAAGAGATTGTTGAGCACATGTTTGCTAAGATGTTAACCATCTTCATTCAGTGTTTCTGTAAAAATGAGTGCTCAGTTTCCTAAAAAGCCATATATTTCATGGCTTCACACACACTATCCAATTAAGTTATGATGGCATGGTGTAATCTACTCGCAGGACCAGTTTGAGTAGAATTAGTTCTATAGAATTTACCTTGTACCATTTGTTAACCTTTACTATTCACTCTTTGCAGCAGCTGTGTGATCTCAAACACAAACTATAAACGGTATCAAATTGCTAACGGTGTGATCAACAGATATTAAATAATTCAATGCTGGTCAGGTTCTACAACACCTTGTATCTGGACAGCAGTCTCCATATAAAAAGGTTACTGGAATAAGCTGGCAAACCCATTTATTCAATGCAAACAAAATTATGACAAATCAAATGTGAGATATAAAAAGCCACTGCTTTACTGAAAAGCAAACAAACAAAGGTTTCGTTCTCAAACCTATTTATTTTCCATTGCTTTTATTGATTTGTTTTTTAAGCCAAAGCCCATATTTTTTCCCCCATTGCTTTTCATTTTTTAAATCCAATAATATGTACAACTTGGCTAATAATGCTTTGCCAAGTTTTAAAACGTTATGCATTATAATACATACAATGCTTAGTTTCCTGAAGCAACATAGTCATGTTTTCATTATCTCTAATAAATCTGACATAATATAGAAATGAAACCTTTGGCACTATGGCATTTGAGGCAGTTTGGTAATCAAGATGGGATCATTTTTAAAAAGGGATATTAAGTTACTTCCAAATTGCTCCTTGAGCATAACTGTTTGAAGGCTAAAATGAACGATGAAAAATACAGAAAGTGAAACATTACATTTCAATTAATAATAATAATAATAATAATAATAACTATCTGAGCTTCCAAAACACTTCACACACTTAATTATATCAGTTTAGCAGTCTTTATAGTCAAAACTTTGACAAACTGGTCCACAGCATGCCCTATCATATCTCAAATCTCTGCACCTGTCCATTTGCAAAGTGTGTGACTGATGTAACCAATAACTCTTCCTTTATTTGATTCACAGGGAGTGTAACTTTGCTACATAATTGATACCTTTGTGTCTAGCATGCAAAAGATACTCCTTTCACAAATACATTTAATAACTAGTGCTAATCTGGGTTTCATTGTTAAAAATTAAACATACTAGCCTAACAACCAAATGAAGTGAACATAAATCTAACCAAAGTGCGTGTTCAGCTGTGTGCATTGCGTTTGCTGCATTTCCAACAACATAACCAACCAGAAAACAAACAATTCTGTGATTGGCTGAGGGAGGGGAGGGGCGGGCCGTCGTGGGGAAGAGCCCGACAGCCACGCCCTCTGGTTGGTCAGATACTGTACTTCATATCTCTGAGTATGTTGTGAGTAAAATAGAGGCGAAGCGGAGGCTAAACCAGCAGCAGCTCGCGGAGAGTCAAAACTAGAGTTTTGACAAACGGCGGAGGGTGCTGTAGAGTGATGCGTTTTGTGAAAAAGCGATACATAGAGAACAGTGAAATGTTTATTTTGTACAAATATTGTATGAAATGTTACCGTAACGGCTGATACCGCTTCCCAAATCCTATTGCTCTCGGTACTACCGACAGAAATGTAACGTCGCACTAAGTAATCAAAGGGCAGAGGGCAGCACGATACAGTTTGTGCCGAGCGGCAAAAGACGCCGGCAAACCAGTGGTAAGCAAATGATAAAATCACATGCATCAAATGCTTCTGCCTCGGCATCTTGTTAAAAGCCTTCTCCCTTTTCCTCTCAAAAAATACGGACATGCTTTATCACGAGCACATGCAGAGAGAGAGAGAGAGAGCGCATGTGGGCACCTGGAAATGATGATTCGAATTGGAACCGAGAAGCAATTTGCTGATTGTGTTTAGATGGATTTATGTTCTGACTGAGACACTTAACTAATCTTTTAAAAGGAATATAACAATAGCGCACCTTGCAACCTAGACAGGTGCCGATACAGCGCAGCGATCATTTTTTATAGGTATAGCCTAGTGAGTAAAAGTTTCAAGTAAGCAGGCTGAAAGCACGGATTTATGAATATCTGAAATGGTTAAGAATGCAATAAACCAATAGATAGCTAGACTGCACTCGGTGTATAATTTACATGAAAGTGCGATTATCCATATCTTACATTTCGTCGTGCGAACACGCTTAAACAAACCTAAATGTCTCGAATTGCAATGATTCGCACTCAACACGATAAACGTCGTGCGCAGCTATGCAATCGTTATTGATGTTGAATTATAGAGCAACGCTTAACCTTGCGATGAGGTCTTGCTAAATGAAAAGTAAACGAGGTTCAGCAGCTTTTCTTTGCTGAACCTCGATTTTACAGCACATACTGTCCAATAATAAATCCAGCACGCGCTCCGCATGCATCCAAATAGCCTTCTCCGAGACTGTATCTGTGTTCTAATAGGAAAGTTTCAGCGTACAATACCTGACGCGAGAACATATTAGTAATTCCAGCACATCGGCAGTGGCACTATAGGCTCTCACTGAAGCAGATACCTGTCTCATCATCACCTGCGTTACAGCGAGCGAGCGCACTCCATCCACGGGCATGTCAACACAATTCCCCACGACAAGACATCCTAAGTAGACCGTCACTGTTCAACTCCGACACAGCTTGAGAAAAGCCGCACGCTATCACCATGAATGCCGGCACGAAAAAATAAAATAGAAATCACGGGCAAAAGAGAAAATCCACTCGTTCCCTCGCGCCCCTCACTGACAATGAACCGAGGGCACCTGTCTTACAACTGCTTTCCATCACATGACAAAGCTATTAAAAGTAGGCAGGGGAGTGACTCCCCTTCGCTGTTACTCGCCAATGACGTGCTGTAAGGAAGGCGGAGTCTGGCACGCGCATAGTAAATCGTCCATAACTATAAAACCACGCGCTCCTCTCAACATGCGGCTAGCGTCGGCTTAGGGTTGAGAACCAAGAACCCGTTCTGCTTTATAAATATGAGTCTCATGACTCATTATGCGTGCATTCTTCCTCCGAAGCGGACTGGAGTCCGTATTAAACTGCTCTGACTATCCAGCGGCGCAGCAGCACCGCTACTGAATGTACAGCGCGGAACACACAGTGACCAATGTAGTTCGATTCCCGAAGGAATGATTCTTGTGAGCCGGTTCTTTTAGTGAATCAAACGTATAACGCGTTCGATTCCCGAACGAATGACACAGGTTAGATCAAAAACATTGTGAATCACTTGAAGAGGCTACTGTCAACGCAAATGTTTCCTTCATCATGTTCGACTCGAAACAAAAACAAATAACTGTTGTAGGGATTGCTGTCTCATGTTCAAACGTGTAAAATAAGTATGCCATTAAAAACTGATTAATAATGAAGTGCTAAATTAAATTGTTGTTTTTTTAGTGTTTCTTTTAGGAACCGGGACCAGGGGCGGATTTAGTGAATTGGGGGCCCCAGGCAAAATATAGGAATGGGGCCCTATACATTTGCAAAAACTACAGACTGGATCATTGAAAATGAACATTCATTCTCTGCCAGTAGGAGGCGCTTTTGTAATGTTAGAAATATAGAATGAGAAAAGTGTGAAAAAATATAGCATATTGACGAGGAAAGTCCACTGACGAGTTACCAGCGTAAGCCTGTGTGCAAAGGCTGTCTAATTCTAAACTTTAAAATAC
>NW_015666550.1:518746-518965 GCF_001515625.1 Sinocyclocheilus rhinocerous
GGAAAAGTGATTATATTTCGTTTCGTTTTTTTATAAAGTAAATTTAGAAAAACATTTTGAGTATTTTTGTTCGATAAATGTAAGTTTTTATTTTTTTTAAGTAACGGTCAGCGGCAGACAGTGAATTGATCATAGCCTATAGCCTATGTTTGATCAATTTAGCCTTCTCAAATCATCAGGACTTGCCTAAAATAAAATCTATATATAAAACAGTTCAAG
>NW_015666550.1:519967-545482 GCF_001515625.1 Sinocyclocheilus rhinocerous
TAGCATGGCTGGTTCAGTCGACAGAAATATGGGAGACACAGGCCTATAATAACTGCTGAAATGTTTGCGGGGCAAATCTCAGGTCAGTCTGAGCGCTCATGTACAGCCGTACACCTGCAGGCGCCACTGACTCGGATGGTTGTCGTGGTAATAAACACCGTAAACAGCAACCGTTCGCGTGTCAGCGCTCAATGCGCATATCCTATATGAAAAGCATTTTAGGGGGCCCTTGGATTTTGGGGGCCCAAGGCGGTCGCCTACCTTTGCCTAATGGGTAAGTCCGCCCCTGACCGGGACTCTATTCGGAATGAACTGACACAATTAGTTCATCGCTGTAGTTAGAAAATCCAAATATTAACAGAAAAATACATAAATGCTGTCTGTTTAGATACTAACACGGGTCAGTGCAGTCAGAGGGATAATTTACGACTCCGACGGGACTTCTTACCCATCAGTGCATCCATCAGATATGCTATTAGGCTATATATTTTTTTCCCTTGCGAACAGCTTTCACATTCGCCATATCAAATGTAATTATATTGGTGCGCTTAAGAAAAGCTTTTAATCCTAATTACTTTCGCTCACCGAAGTAAACAGTTGCTCTAGGCCTCTTTATTAAGCAAATCTGCGGCGGTATCGTTCATCTCAGAGCAATGCGAACGGAAAATAATGTAAATAAAGACAGGATAAATGGGTTGGTTATATGAGAACACGGTCGATAAGTTGTGAGGACTGTGGTGGTTCACAGAATGCTTTGAATCTATAGCCCGAGGTGTTTTCTTTACTTGGAATAGGCCTACTCCCAGTCAGCAGCTTGCGAGGGGGTTGCTGTGAGCTCAAATACTATGGTGTGTGTATATTTATATATATATATATATATATATACGGCGGATTTGCTTCCTCCCTCAGACGCCGGGGAGAAGCAGGTGACAAGGTGTACAGTGTCAACAGTTCATGTGTACGCAACACGGATAGAGAAAACCAAAACATGAGGTTTGTAGACAGTCAAAACAAAACGCAGCTCGACCACTCATGACCGCCCACTTTTGAGAGCTGAAAGCCCACTGTTTATCAGCTGCTTCGTCAGTCTTCATGACCAAAACACTGAGGAAAAGAATTTAAAATATGTGGTTGGCAGTGGTGGAAAGAGTACTGAAAAAATATACTCAAGTAAAAGTACCATTACCTTCCAAAAAAATGTAGTGTGAGTAGAGTAAAAGTACTTGTCCAAAAAACTACTTGAGTAAGAGTAAAATAGTAGCCTATTTAAAAGTACTCATGAGTATTGAGTAGTGAGTACTGAGCTGTGGATTCTACCCCCTCATAATAAACGCTGTACACCGCATTTGATACATTTTAAAAACGTTGTACATTCTGTAATTCACATTATCTTGTTTGTCATAAAGAATAAAGAATATCTATTATCCAGCAGTTTTAATTTTGACTGCCAACTCTTTAAAATACATCAAAACAGCACGGCAACAGTATTCAGTTGAAGAAAAGATGAAAGTTATTCTCAGTACAATCATCCCCATTTAAATAATAAAGTTTGAAAAAATTGATTTAAAATCATGTAAGGCCACTGAGACACCATGCTGTTGTTGCACATAAAATATTAATGTTTAGAACAGTGCAAATACAAACACCATTAGAAACTCATAGTTCACATCACTTAAAATGTACTCAAGTAAAAGTAAAAGTACACAATTTTTAAACTACTCAAAAAAGTACAATTACTGATAAAAACTACTTAATTACTGTAACGTGAGTATTTGTAATTAGTTACTTCACACCCCTGGTGGTTGGTGAGGTATGAACAAATAGTGCTTTGCAAGGCGTTCATGATATTTTAATATAATACAGAACCCTAGTGCAAATATCAGGCTATTTTGTGTGTTTTATGTATTTCAGGAAGCTGATACCATGTCAGTGTAATGAAGGCATGTGCAATATCCACAGGTGACCACTCTTATCTCAGATGGTTCTTACATGGTAGTGTAAACACAATACTAGATGACACAGTGATGCCATATTGTAATCAAGGCTGGAGCTGGAGGGATGAAAATAGTTGGTTGCTCATTGTATGGTAGTAAAGGCACGTGACTCCCTCTCTGTCCCTTTGCTTTCTGCTCGCCCCCCCTCCCCTCTCTCTCTCTCTCTCTCTCTCTACACAGACAAGCTGCAAGCCTTATCTGATTGTTCTCTTTATGGCAATTAAGAAATTGCGAGCTAAAAATATGACTCTGTTGTGAATTCTTTTTAAATGGATTTTGATTTGTTTTCATTTTCTTCCTCGTGCTGGCAGCTGAACGTTTCTGAGAGGAGGAGATGTTCTTTTCCAGATAGAACTAGCATACAACCTGTCACGTAGTTCACGGTGGCATGAAATGTGTAAATGAATACCACGTTTTGAACATAAATTAATGGCCAAACTGTCAATGAACAAATACCAAACAGCCACATTCAAATAATCCAATATACATACTGTATACTAGTGAAAAAAGAAGTGCTCTTAATTGTATAACGTGCGTTTGTAGTGCACTTGAAATTTTAAAAGTGTATATATAACTGTACTTCAAGACAGAAAATAAAGATTTCACAATTTCATGACTATGCCTTTAAAAAGTGCACTTTGTAATAACATCAAATTAAAAGCTTTACTTCAAAGCACACTTTAAATCACTGTTTTATTATTCTTTTGGTATATTGCATTGGAATGTACATTACAGCTATGTTGGATATGGCTTAGACACACCAGCACTGTAAAACATTTATTAACGTGGACTCGGAGGCAGATTTGGGGCAAAGCCCTGGGAGCTTACCTTGCAGTTTGAAGGCATCTGTGCTTATTTTTGCAAAGCTATTTTGTGGATATATACTTCCTTAGTGTTTCAAATTCGATTTAAACATGGAGAAACAAAACAAATGTGTGCATCATACTATTTTCTTCATATATAATATTATTTTGTTTTACAACGATGCTTTTGAATTAAAATATACTGTACTATTCATATCTGCTTGTAGACACAGATGGATGATAGAAACACAATGCATTGCTGTTATTTCCATATCTGGTTTGCAAGGATGTCTGGAAGCAACAAATGGCTACAGTTTTTTTTTTTTTAGTTCACTTTTTATAGTTCTTATCATTAGATCTCCTCTGCAAAATAAGAACACCTGATGAAAGCAACCCGAGAGATAATACGAGGGCCTCTGAAATGCACTTAACACTTAAGATGCATCACCTCACCACACAACGTACCACGGATACAATAAAACCCAAAATAATAGCAGCAAATGGAAGACAGTTCCTCTGAAAGGAAGTCATCTTGAGAGAGGAATCAAAGAAAGCTATTCAGCCTAGTCTATCAGAACAAAAGGCTTTCTATTGACGAATTCAACCATTTCACAGGAGGATTGGAGTGTGGCCGATTGCTACCTTGGAGGGCCCAGTGTGTATTATTGCAGTAAATGGCATAGCGAGGCTGGGGCGTGCTAGCCAGGACTCGGCTATGAAATTGGAAATAACAATGGCGGGACACAACAGCATATCCACACCAAGGACATAACTCAAGAGAGAAGTATGGGCTCAGTGGGAAAGCCCTGTGATATTTTTTCGAAAAGAAAGCTTGATGCACCGAAGCCTCCCATGGACAAAAATACCACGGTCAAGCAGGAAAAAAAACTGGCTCGGGTTCTTGTCAGAGCAGCATATGTGGAAAACGCTCCCCCATCTGAGGCTGTTATTACAGCACGTTAGAATCACTATGCAGTCATGAAAGATGCATGGAGAAAAACATGAGTCTGGCAAGAAGACGAGCACTAGCAGGGATGCGTTTACAAGCTCTGAATGACATGCATTCGCATGCGGGCGAGGTATTTTTATGACTTTCTCGTGACAGAATGCGAAGGACGGTTCTAGAGTAAGTAGAATTAAACTGACTGAAGCCACAACATCAAAACAGTCATACTTGTTATCGGCATTAAAACGGACGACTTGAAACGCATTAGCAGGCGTTCTTATGTAGTTCTGGTATGATTAGAACTCAAACTCCCTTTGTGAGAGAAGATGAGTTTGCCTCTCTTGCTCTCTCAGCAGCGTCGGCATGTTTGGGAAGAATTAGGTCACTATTTGAGTGGTGCGCCTGCAAGAAACTCCATGTTAAAATCGTATCCTGAAATGGTGAAAAATGGGGGAGGGGAGGCGCACAGGTAGAAGGTTTTAGAAATGTTATTGAAATGTTGTGTGCTGCTCATGACTGGCTTAATTGCTCTTAGAGCACATGAGGAGAGAGGGGAAATGACATGTGAGTTGTTGGCTTGCATACAGGCGAAAGCTCTTACGTCATCATAAAAAAGAGTGTATCATCATCTTTTTTCCCCTTACAGAGGGAATTTCTCCTATATGCCACCCCTTCCCCCAAATTGCCTTAGCGTACCTGGGCTGCGAGTGAAGACAGTGAATTTGCATATAAGAGCAGAGCCTCAAGTGGTTCAATCAGACTGTGAACATGGTGTTAATCAGGAAAAAAACTGACCATAGGGCACCAGCTATACAGCCCTGGACATTTAGTCACATTTGATTGTACATGAAATACACTGAAGAAAAAAAAATGGTGAAGAAGCAGTTTTTGCTCAGAAATTGCTATTAAGTTTCACAAACAATTACAACACAATGAATTAAACATGGATTTTTTAAGTAGAAAAATTTAACATATTACTTACATATTGCTTAGTGTACACATTTTAATCATTATTTTTCATATATTTTTCATATATATTATAACATTTTGAAGTTATGATAAAACTTTACAATAAGGTTCCATTCGTTATTGCTAGTTAATGTATTAACTGACAAGAACAAACAATGAACAATACATTTATTACAGTATTTATTAATCTTTGTTCATGTTAGTTAATGAAAATACAGTTGTTCATTGTTAGTTCATGTTAATTCACAGTGCATTAACTAATGTTAACAAGCACAACTTTTGATTTTAATAATGCATTAGTAAATGTTGAAATTAACATTAACTAAGATTAGTAAATGCTGTAGAAGTATTGTTCATGCTTAGTTCATTTTAACTGAAGTATAGTTAACTAATGTTAACTAATGAACCTTATTGTAAAGTGTTACCGTTTTAAGTTATTAAAAAAACATGAATACCATTCATAAACATTCATAAGTATCATAAACAAATCATACATATATTTATTTGGGCATTTCCTTGTCAAAAATGTAGAAATATTTGAAAATACTTACTGAAACACACACACACACACACACACACACACACACACACAAATCACAAATTATATTATTTACTGTTAAGCTCACATTTTCTCTCTCTCTCTCTTTCTCTCTGCATGTTACTGTGTTAATTCCTGTTGGTTATATTTTGTTGATTTTGCAGACAAACACCATTTTTCAAATATTAATAAGCAGTGAAGTAGTTTTGTTAAAATATCATATGCATTTATTAATTCATGACTATGTCTCCCCAAAATGTCAAGGTGCATTCAAAGCATTCTTTAACATTTTAAAATTAGTTAAGAGATAAGCAAATAATAATAATAAGAAATAAGAAATTTTCTGTAAAACATACTCTAATGTTCTTTGTTTTATCAAATCTGTGTTCTTTGTTTTAAAAAATAATTTGAAAAATCTTTTTTTAAACAATGTAGCGCATCTCACAATATGCATTGATTCAAAGCAGCTTTACAGAAAAGTATGATGAGTTTATAAAAGTTTATAATAGTTTTTAATATCTAAATATCTAAAGTTTATTACATCTACTATTACATCTATTGATAACATAGTTCACTATTTGCAATGCTACAAGCAACCAAGAAGTCGAGATACACAAGTATATCATTGCCCTACCGTCTTAGTAATAAAACATTACTAGGATGACTTTGTATTAGGTCTGAACTACCAAATCCTGTCCTGTTATCTAGAGGGAGTCAAAAAGTGAGGCCTGGGATCAAACAGAACTGAGAAAAAAAAGTAAAATGTGTTCCTACTTCCCTGAAGCCAAAGCAGCAAAGCCTGGACAACAGAACTCTGGAGGCTATGGGCTGATTTTTCGGGAAGGGGGTCATCGTTGTGAGGTGCTGATAACGTATGATAGCGACGGGGTAATTTGCACCGGGTTCCCCATCGCAGCAGAGGCTGTTTTTTTCATCACATCAGTCAAGAGAGAAAGATAGAAACCAGGGGGTAAGAGCGAAAGAATACTTCGTTTCAGGGCCGCTTTCTTAACCTCCCAGTGTGTACGGCACAGTCGGGTGGGAGACTGAGACGGCTGAAGACGATGGAGGCGAGGGGGAAGGGAAAAGAAGGAATTATTCTTTAGTCAGAGGAGCCCATCAGTGGTTGGGTATATGTGCGTGAGGGGGAAAGAGATAGCAGAGCGTGAGTCAGTGCGAGAGAGACCTAGAAAAAAGTGCATATGCATATGTGCTGGTGAGGGACAAACTAGGTCTTCTTGATATTTACTGGAAGCATTGCGACGCAAAACATCCAATTTCACTTGTCCTTTATATTTCTGCATATTTATTTTGTATTAGTATGTTAAACTGGCACGATTAACAAATTCCACCCGATTTCAGGCAAGGAACCCTAATTTAAAGGTGAAGTGAAAAGAAGCGCATGAATCCTCCTGAGGGACACTTATATCTTTTTGTCTGTGCATATGGAAACAGTGTCGTCATTCCTTGACAGCGTGGAAAAATAAATACCTTATGCGAGGGCATTTTTCCTGGCTATTTTTAGCAGCTTCATATCTTTGGGAGAATCTGTCATGCCATGTTCCTCTTCAGTGGCATCACAAACCCTCGTGATCCCCTCATATCACCCCTGCCAGAGTCCAAAGTTTTCCCTTTCACCGACTGTCTGTGAATCATTTGATACCATCAGGTCTGAAAAAGCTCTTGCAAGTTCATTGGATCCCTTGTGCTAAAGAAGTACACTTTGGCATACTTTTAAAAAAGAGTATCTATGTTAATCATAAACTTTAAAGCAGTATACTTAAGGGCAAACTGAATGTAATGTTTGCAGACACTTAATGGTATGTTATTTGTAATTCAACAAAGCTGTATTATAGGTTAAATTTATATTAAATGCAATAAGCTGAACTTTATATGTTTTTGACCCACTTAAGTAGGAATTAAGTGTATATTTTTTATGTAATTTAATAATTACTTCAATTGTCTCTGATGGATACTATGGATAAAGTGTAGCGACAAGCATTTATTATAAACTAAAATATTCTTTAATGTAATTTCTACTGAAACTTGTATGTCATGTTTTTTAAATCCATGTGTAATTACACATATTATATTGCAATTTAGTACATTTAAAATATATTACATTTAAATGTAATCTCAAATAACACTACATTTCAAACTCTAATCCAGTACTTTGCACATGCTATAGTATGTTAGTCAACACATCAAAATAAGTGTACATCTTTGATGCACGATTATTAAACCATGATGACTTAAAATGCTAAATAAAGTACAACTTTTAATTTGACATTATTACAAAGTGCAGTTTTTAAAAGTGTACTTAAGTGGGCTTTTATTTCATTAATATCATATTATCTGCAAGTGCAATCTATCTATCTATCCATCCATCCATCCATCCATCCATCTATCTATCTATCTATCTATCTATCTATCATCCATCCATCATCTATCATCCTTGCATCAATCATCCATCCATCCATCCATCCATCCATCTATCTATCTATCTATCTATCTATCTATCTATCTATCTATCTATCTATCCATCCATCCATCCATCCATCCATCCATCTATCTATCTATCTATCTATCTATCTCCTTTTCACAAGGGATGTGCTCTTTATCTTTACTGGAAAAGCTGCTTTTGAACTCTTCTTCAAAAATAGCCTCAGGAAATTAGTTTTCACACTTCACAGTTGTTTTCTGTTCATCAAATAGCAGCTACTATCATTTCCAGGCAAAGAAATTGGAAAATCCCATTTGCCATTTTCATGTATAACAGTGATGGAGATTTGTCGGTTAGAACTTCTGGAGGAAAAGGCTGTCAATAATATGTCATAAGCAAGTCCAGACGGAAGCTGCAGATTTGTTTGGGAATGAAGAATGTGGTCTCAGTTATAAACTATATCCTAATAGCTTATACCATACAAAGTTTTTTCCTCCCACAGAATGCACCCTATGTACTGTGTTCAAAAGTGGTGTGCTACAAATATAATGATGGCACATTTTTAATAAGCCCACATGTGGAAGGCACTACTGCGTTTGTTTATTAATTCCCGCTGATTCCTATATGAACACTGTTAGGTTAATAACACCGGTATTTTACATAATTGGATTTTTATTACACCTCATAAGCATATAGATATTTGTTAGCAACAAAAAATGAAGCTCCCCATCCACCATCACAGGACATCATCAATGATTCCTTAAATAATTCATAATACAAGATATTTATGGGATTTTTTTTTCTTTCCCAGCTACACAGGATAGCGTTATAATTCAATGGATGTAGCACTCACACGTACACTCCTTTTGAAGTCGAAGGATCAAATAACCTAATTTCTCGTGAAAAGTTCAAGCAGAAAATGCACACTTTTAAAGTGCTATAACTGGTCACAATTAAATAAATAAAGATAAAGTGAGAGAGAGAGTTGATAGGAAGTCATCCCTATTCATGAAATACTATCAAATAATAGTGGCAAGATTTGAACGCCTGTCATGTTGAAGCCTGAATCTAAAGTTAATCTCCTATTCAGGATACAGTCATTTTGAAATGATAGTAAATGCGAAGCCAGCGAAAATATCTCTAGACTATACAGTCGTTCTGATTGAGAGGATGGTGACAAGACAAAAAAAGGTGAATATAAGAGCAATATGCAGATTTCGGCCATCATGGGGCTACTTTCTTTACTAAACTCTTTTATGCTAATGCTGCCTAATTCATCCATATGTCAGCAGGCTCCATACATATTCTGAGCCAGTGGACATGTTGGGTCTTTTTGACTTCTAACTTTTCAGTTAGATTTTTTTCAGTATATATTAGCTATATTAACTTTATATAATAGCTATGGCAGTCCGTTTCTGCCACGGGATAAAAAAAATAAATTAAAAAAAGTAATTGCGACTTTTATATCTCGCAATTCTGAGTTTCATTCTCGCAATTAAACTCAGAATTGAGAGATATAAACTCATTTTGTATCTCAAAATTTCGTCTTTTCCTATATTATGTATATCTCACAATTCTGAGTTTATGTCTCTCAATTCGGACGTTTTCCCCCCAGAATTGTGAGGAAAAAAGTCAGAATTACGAGATATAAACTATAGCAATTTTGAGAAGAAAAGTTAAAATTCTGAGATATAAATTCAGATGTAAATTTAGAAATTAAGAAATATAATTGCAGTAATTCTGAGTTTATATCTCACAATTCTGACTTTTATTCTCGCAATTCTCAGAAAAAAAAAAAAAAGATAAACTGATAAACTGCGAGATATAAACAAATTCAATTAAGTGCACTTTTCCCCCATAAAGAATGCCTGTACTTTGTATCTAAAAAGCTGCTTTTGAAAACTTCTGCAAAGGAAATGTGTTTTTCTGGTCATCAGATAGCTTGTTTGCAATCATGTGATTCTGATGACGTGTGCAATTCAGATGGAGGCCAGGAAGTAAAAAGCAGAATGGATGAGATGGAGGAAGTCCGTACTGTACTGGTTTAGACACTATTAGAAGAGAAAGGTATAAACAGAAAATCACAAAATATGTTGGACGTGATCCTTATGTTATGAAGAGGAGCGATTTTTCAACTAAATTGAAATACTTGCCTGCCATCAAGGTGGTGGATATAAGCTAAGCAACTAATCCTGATTGCAAACAAGCTATTTTGAAAGTGAATTGCACATTTATATGTCACTCCTGAAAACTTTGCTGCATGTACAGGGTATGTGGCTGTTGGTCCTGTTAGCAGCACGTAAAACAAAACTTTTATTCAAATTCTGAATTGATTATAGCCTAGAAAGTGAGCAAATAGCGCTTCCATATAATCACTAAAAAGCTGTCACTCACTTCAATTTATCGCAATCTCACAATGTTCCGTTATAATCAATGAAGCTCTCTAAACTGCACATATAATATCTTATTTACATTGTGGCATTTAGCACTGAGTGAATTCTGACTCTCTCATGCTGAAAGCGTGAGAGTTGGCAGCCCTGTATCTATTTATATATTTTTGTATTACTATCTTAATATATTACTATATCTTATATTAACCATTTGCACACACGAGTATTATCCGTCTCGGCTCCTCCCGACCACAGACGCAGGTTTACAAGCAACTTTTTTCAGTCAATTTCTTGCCTCCCCCCCCCCGTATGAACAACAAATTTTCATACACAATTAAAGCTCCTTGTGACTTCTCGGTTTGACCGATTTGAGCATCCATAAACAACGTAAGTTTCTGCTAGCGATTCCTATATAGAAAAATCACTTCCTGCCCTCCTGCTGCATTCCGCGCTGCAGCAATGACGTCAGGTTCAAACAACCTATAGCAGCCATTTCCAGCAGAAAGAAAGAAAGAAAGCGGAAAATAGCAAGCACTCAGTGTGTACACATTTGACTACAAAATGCATATCATGAATGTTCATGAGGACCGTCATGTCATCCATATCATAATGATTAAATGAAGTGTTGCCCTTAGGACAATGAATGAACAGCATGCATGCACACTGACATTTTACAAATCGAGACGGACAGATTCTTTCCATTGAAACGTTGCGGTGCATATGAAGAGGCATTGCATGGCCAGCAGAGCTTTACTGGGCATGCCAGTATACTTGGCATCACGTGGGAGCCAGCTGGCATCTCATTCTGTGCCAGTCTCTAAAAACCTGTGGGGAACAGAACCTTAACCTATATGAGAGTAACCTGGCAGCTTCAAACCCCATTATAAAAATACCAGTGCTTTGAGTGACTGTTCTATTTAGTGATATTTGCCTTGTACAGTGTCTATAAACCCAGGCAATGAAAACAGCCACATTAAGCCCTTCTGGGCTGGACACGGTGTTGTGTGTATAAAACGATTGGCAATTAAAAGGACCGGTAATGTGAGATAGTGACAGAGTAGATTGTCAGTTGAATATTTTGGATGCTTGAAAGTTCATTTAGCCTGTCATTAGATATCACCGTCGCAAAGTTCAGCTCTTGTGCCTTCAGAAACTATACTTTTCCATCTTCCATTTCTGTGTGAAGCATTGATAATACAATTGGACTGGGCTCAAAACTGAACTCTCTGTTCCATATCTGAGCTTATTCAAACAGCCAGGACAAGGAAATAATCGACAAACCAAACATCATTGCCATGCGTCATGCTTGCCTTCCAACCTATCAGCCGGATAATCGTGTAGAAAAGGCAAGAAGTTTAGCCAAGATAGCTTCAGCTTACTCAGTCTTGCACAATGTTATTTATTTATGTATTCCCTTGTGAAAAAACAAAAACAAGTGTGATTAATTGTATTGAATGTGCACTTGTAGATCTTAAAAGTATACATAAAAAAACTGTACTGGCAAATAATATAAATTAATTATATTAATAAAGTCTAAATAGTATTAGGGATGCACCAATGTATCAGCCAATAATCGGCTTTGTGCTTTGTTACTTCTGATAAGAAAAAAAAGTATCATCTTTCAAATTCTGTCCATTCTATCACAAAATTCAAACAATATATGCCATTTTGATGCTTTTAAATGTGAGGTGACAGATCGCTGTAGCGCCTCAGGTTGTAGCATGAAAAAAAAAAACATTAATGAACATCAAAAGGTATATTGAAAGATAAAGTACAACTTACTGAAATGTCTCATGTCTCATGTAGTCGCTCAATCAGTGTTTCAACCGCCAAAAGATGCCTGTTTCTGATCAATGTCACTTAACGACACATTTACCTCAGGAAAGTTATCCACTGTTCACAGTTCCTTAGTTAGCAATAATAATAATAATAATAATAAAAAACTAGTAATGGCCAACAATTAAAATTTTTAATCGTGATTAATCGCAATTAACTGCGTTAACGCGTGATAAAATAATCGTCGGTGTTAATCAATTAATGCGTTAACGCGATAATAACGCGTTAACTTGCCCAGCCCTAAAAAAAAAAAAAAAAACACTAAAGAGGAGCATATTCACTTTTAATTAAATATGTATGTTTGAATAAATCTTGCATGAAGACAAGTGTTTATGAAAACTACCTTATGTGCAATTGAGTTGTATACAGACATTACTAAGGATAGATTATAATTTTTTTCCTTAGGAAAAGCAGTCGTGGTCTAATGGTTAGAGAGTCGGATTTGTAACCCAAAGGAAATGTAGGTGGGGGGAGTGAATGACCAGCGCTCTTTTCCAACTTCAGTACTGACTGAGGCGCCCTTGAGCAAGACACCAAACCCCCCAACTGCTCCCCGGGCACCACAGCAAAAATGGCTGCTCTGGGTGTGTGTTCACGGTGTGTGCGTGTGTGTGTGTTCACTACTCACTGCAGTGTGTGTGCACTTGGATGAGTTAAATGCAGAGCACAAATTCTGAATATGGGACACCATACTTGGCCAAACATCACATCACTTATCACTTAATATCGGTATTGGTACCAGCAGATATCATTCTGAATAATCGGCAATCGTATCGGTGGAGAAAAAACAGAACCACTAAAGCATCATCAAAAATTAAAGTCAAAATGGAAAATATAACAATAAATACATTCAAATTATTAATGAAAAGTGAATTTAATTCTCACTGGCTATCCCACATAAATGTAAAAAAATAAACGTATTTGCAGCACAAAGCGAATATATCAACCAAAACTACTCCGACTCTCAGTCTTCCATTCGCAAAGGCTTCAATCATTCAGCTTCACTCCCTCCTCAGACTCTTAAATGTCTTTCTCATTTTCCCTGGTTGATACCCTAATTACCTCTTTCAGGCCCTCATCCCATTAAATTCTCTAGGCTGTCATTATTACATATTCATCCTGCCAACACTATTATTCAGTATGACTCTCAATGGCCATAAAACAACAACAACTTGTGGGCTCATTGTGACATTCTCACTAGTGTGCTAAACGCGAGGGCCGGTCTGAACGCAGTCTCTCCTGACACCCACTTATGGCTCCAACAGGTGGACTCAGCAAAAGGGCAAAGGATGGAATGTTGCCTTTCAACTAAGGCAACCTTGTGACGGCACGTAGCCTTGAAAATTGTCAGATATACCAGCCAACCATTGTCCTCCTCTCACACCGTGCCTTAAATTGGTCAATGTAAATGGAAGTTTTTAGGGAAGCAACTTCCCGTTTAGGATCCAGAAGAAAGGCAGGGTGCGGGATGTCGTCTTTTGTCATAGAGGAAAAATGAATAATTCAAATTCATCCGGCAACAAGCAGCTACTATTCTTCGCCTTGCCGATCTTCCCGAAGCCTTCGCTTGCTAATTATGTTTGTGTTCCCCATTGAAAATGACTGTAAAAACAGCACGCCAGTATGATACCACAATAATACGCTAATATCCTCTGCCTCCCTCAGAAATTAGTATGATTCATTGTTTCACGGTTTAGTGACTGGGGGGGGGGGGGGGTTGTATATAAAAGAGTTTGTTCATTGGCTTATGAGTCATATGCAGCCACTGTACTCTTTCCCCAACCAGAAATAGCAAATCTGCCTAAATACAGTCACAGAAAAGAGGACACGGTTTGTGTGATGTTAGAAAATGTCAACATTTTTGTCGCACTGGAAGTTCTTTGTACTGAATCATAATCATACACTAATCATGAACACAAATTTAAGACTAGTTAAACTGTTTATATTTATTTGATGAAAGCAGAAACAAGTTAACATTATGAAATTTCTTCACTGGGACCCATGCAACCATTGCATTACATCCATAGACAGAATTTTTTTATGCATGCAGAAAATACAACTTTTGAAATAAATATATAAATAAACCCACTTTAGCATATATTTTTGCTTATTATGAAATTAATGTAATTTAAAAGAATGCGCTAAAGTGCAAATTGAATTAAATGTTTTTGGACACTTAATTGCATGTTAATTGGAATTAAAGATAAATAAACTATATGTAATATATAATATTTTGCATAATTACTTTTTTTTTAATATGGTTGTTTTGCATTTATGTATACTAAATATACACTAAAATATTTTAAATATACAGAAATATTTATAAATATTTATACTGTTGGTTTAGTTCCCTTTCAGTCGGTCACTCTCGACGTCACGTCGGATGTTTTGTTATTTAAGTACATCAAATGAAGTCAAATTTTCCCTAGGCAATTAGCTGAAATACACACACACACACACACACAGTCTGGTGCAATATCCTTGTAGGGACTCCCCATAGGCGTAATGGTGTTTATACCCTACAAACTGTATTTTCTATCGCCCTACACCTAAACCTACCCCTCACAGAAAACTTTCTGAATTTTTACAATCTCAAAAAAACTCATTCTGTATGATTTATAAGCTTCTGTACCATGGGGACCTCAATTTAGGTCCCTACAGTGACACAAGTCCCCATGAGTTGTTGTGTATTCAGGTTTAAGTCCCCACCAGTGTAGAAAAACCTGTACACACACACACACATACACATATATATATAGTTCAGTCATGAAACTCTAGATGGCGCAGGCTGACGGGGTGTTAACGTAACTGTGATATTCAGAGAGTTAAACGACTGGGCACAAGCTGATTTGTTCATGCTGCATATGCAGCCAGCCAGCTTACTGCCTTGCATTTATATGGCTGGCTAGCATTCACTTGAGATTCCTGCAGCGCGCTTTCCGAGTTCTCTGAAACCCTCCACCTTCCCCAGCTCTCACCATGCTAAAATGTTCCAAGAGTTGTCATGATTGATATATATATATATATATATAATTTTATTTCAGTTAACATTTACTTTATTTTGAGTAACAACAACATTTTTGGTTTTAGTTAGTAACCCTGAGGATATGGTTTGATCACCGTATGTCCTCGGTTTAAATGGCAGCGGTGTGACTGCCGATGAGCCAACTCTCGGTGATGCCAGATCAGGAGACCATGAGGCATGCTGGCCATTAAAAATAACCCTTGCTGTATAAAGAGTACAACATTAGATTCCAGATAGTGGCCGGCTGCCCACTGTGACATCAGTCCGCTGTCAGGTCACTGTCTAACTCCCACAGCACTGCATCTGAAGCCGTTTATATCTGCAAACTCTGAGGATGCTGATTCTGTGAAAATTTGAGGAGCAGTTTACGTATCGCTTTTATAGCGCATTAATCTGTCGGTTCAGAGAGAAGTAAGTGGGACTAGGATTCCAGGAATATGTTTTCTCGTTCAAATCTAAGCTTAACATAAATGTCATAACATTTAGTAGCATTGATGTTCACTCGATTATTTATCACGTTGAATACACTTATGCAATATCTATATACCAAGCAAAGCCTTCGTAGAAAGACAGATCATTATGAATGCAACTATTAACCAGAAAGGCTGCTAGTTTAGTATTTGGCTTTTTCTTTGGTTGGGTGATAACACTTGATTCATTGACTCTGTGCAGTAAATAAGCACACATATGCAAATATTGACTGAATATTGACTCCTGATTGAGTTTGATTGCTGAAATATTGTGAGAAAAAGAAAACCCTTACAAAAAAAAAAGTTTTCAGAGATACTAAAATTATTCTTAAGTATACTTGTGTAGCGAATCAGCTCATAAGGGAAATATGAATAATTAATCATAACTAGTTATAATTAATTATAAATATTTAGATCCGCTGTAGATATTTACTTGACCTCTCAGGGTCAACTGTCTGTCAATTCTAAGAACGTTAATTTCCTGGTTAAGGGAAATAACTTTCTTACTGTACAACTCTACACGTTTCAACTGACATGTATACAGAAAAGCCTACGTATATTTGGCCTATACTTATACTGTACTTAATAAAGATATAATTAAGAAAAGTATAATTAAGAAAATAATAATTTAGTTGGAAATTGGACATGAACGGCCTCTGAAGTCAAATTTATGACAAGGAAACTTGATAATTTTGATACCCAGGTTGGGCAGGCTATAAACATAAAACATTGGGTCCCACTTTATATTATGTGGCCCTAATACCCGTGTACATACATAGTAACTAGATGTGTACATAGTATGTAACCACAGTGTAAGTACACATTGGTACATAGTATATACAGCTGTAATGTTTGTGTAACTAAACCTACCCAATTCCACCCCTTGGATCCCATCTCCACCCCCTGGATCAAATTGTTCCAATTACTCTTATACATATTGTTGTTACAAAATGCAGTTATATATGTCCTGTTACACATTTGTACTTACACAAACCATTCGGAGGGTTGTTACATGTGTGTAGTTACAGAAATATTACAGCTCTAGATACTATGTACCAATATGTACTTACACTGTGGTTACATACTACGTACACATCTAGTTACTATGTAAGTACACAGGTATTAGGGCCACTTAATATAAAGTGGGACCAAATTATCTTCAGTGCATTTTGGCTTTAATAGGATTTCCCCAAGAAATAGGCAAGAATGAATTCGTAATTACAACTTCAGAAGTGGGAAGTAGGACATTTCTGATATAGCATGTAATAATAAGGCTGTATTAATAAGTCAATTATGCTACCTGCTATAATCCTAGAATGTAAGATGTAAGATGATTATAAATACAGTATTTTATGCAAATTGAGCAATATTTAATATTTAACTTAATGTTTATTGCATTATCATCAACATGCTAATGTCAAAAACGCTACCAAAATTTACTCTAAAGCAGAGTATTTGTGTGGCGAGAGCATTCCAAAATGGTCACTTCTAAGTTCCATGCCAGTTAGGATGTTTCCTTTGTTAAGCAGTCAGCAGCTCACTGGGTTTTGGAACAGATCTCTAGTCTGGCACCGAGCATAAGGAGGCAATTTGGCACAGGTGGACACATTCTTCTCACTTTGCCTACGCAATGAGCTTCAAGATTCAGATCTTCTCTCTTTTACCCCTCAATAGTCTTTGTCTCCATTGTTAGGCCTTTGCAAAACAAGTCGGACCACTTGCAGTCAATTATCTGCCGAGGTGTTTGACTGCCGTCATTATAAGCGATCCCAGCAGCTCGGAGAAGGCTTAGAATGAGCTGGAAGTGAATTAACGCTGAACAAAACCCCCAATTCAGCAGAAGCCAAAGAAAGAAGTTTTAAATAAAAATCAGAGCAAAAAAAGAGCCCACATTCACAGATAAAGCCGAATCCAGAGTCCTTTTCACTTGCTTTCTCTCCCTCTCATTCCTCCCTATCATATTGCCGCTCCTTTACTGTGCTATAGCTGGAATCGCGTGTGCAGTCCTTCCAATACCTTTTTTGTAGCGAGGTTAATTACTGGCGAGGCTTGAGAAAATTACATTCTCAAAATAAAGTATTATGATTGGCTCTCCACTGGCTATTTTAAGTCATGCATGCTTTTTCATGCAAGATTGCTAGGAAACCAGATTTGCGGACTTGTCCAATATCAAGTAACCTCATTTACAGTCCCTATTAAACACATCATTCTGACATGCAAATTGCCTTACTTCCTATCCCCAAAACACCATTTCATGCCACAAAGATTAAGTTACTCCAGCAAATGCAGCGTTTAACATGCTTATTTTACAAAAAAACAGTCGAGGCTTTTGTGCCAAGCTTTTTTTGTTCTCTCAGTGACGCATAGTGTGTAGTTTTCACACAAATTAATCTAAAAACTTGACATTTCAAGGTGGAGTGGGACTTTTTTTATTAGCCTTAAGCAGCAACACTAATTGTTAATGTCACAACATGGCTTCCTTGAACTTGCATTTGTAAGTTGAGCTTCAGTCTGTCTTGGCAACATCCAATATTGTGGAAAACAGTGATATGAGTTTATGTCAAAACAGCTTATGCAGTGTCGCTTTCGCTTCCTGTCTTTTCTGACACACAAACAGGCTGAAGTATTCCACATGAGCAGCAAACGTCTGATGTTGTATGTTGCACTTCCAGTCAAATGCAATGAAAACATTCACACGGACATCATGATTCCGAGCATGAACTTTGTAGGCATCATGTCCTCAGCAGATACGCATAACTCACAGGCTTTCATAAACAGGCATTACACACAACACGTTTTATATGCACAACAGATTTAATTAATATGCTTGAAGTGAAAGCCATTTTACACATAATGCAATTGATGGCCTGCGTGCACCATATATGCATGGCTTCCCCTCCCCCATCAAGGAAGAAAATGTCACATGCACATATTTTACATGAGTAATGATCCAGTGCTGGCAAGAGCCGTTTGTTTGTACAGTTTAGCCTGAGCATTGACCTGAAACTCTGGCCTATGCCGCGCTATCAGATTTGGATTCGATAGATTTGCACTTGGAACATCCTTCATATATTTCTGATGGCTGGGTTTGCACACATAGAGCTTAAATGGTTGCACAGGTTTAGAGGTTTGTCTAAATAACTTATTCAAACCTGTCATGGGAAGCCTGCACATGAGTGGTTTTACAAGTGCAAGAGGAAATTTGTTAATATACTGTACATTATACAATACATACATACAGTGGGTACGGAAAGTATTCAGACCCCCTTAAATTTTTCATGTACAATATACAAGATTAATGGATCCTGTCTTTACATCAAACTGAATTATGGCTCCTTTCCTACAGTACACTCTGCCCAACCTTGTGAAAAAATAAGTACACTTTAGCATACTTTTAAAAAGAGTACTTTAAAAGAATGCAATGTCTTTGAACACTTAACTACATTTTTATCTGCAATTAAACTAAAATGTATTGTATTTTAAATTGATATTAAATGCAGTTAGCTGAACTTTAGAGTGTGTTTTTAACCCACTTAAGACATCTTTATATGTCATTTTTGTCATATTTACTTGTATTGTAAATATGGTTAAATTGTATTGCCGAATGTACTGATGAGCATTTATGCTAAACTAAAATATATATTAATGTAATTTCTATTGAAACTTGTATGTCTTATTTAAATACATTTTAAATTACAAATTTTTAATGAACAAGTTGCAACTTTCGTACATTTATATTAACTTTAAATGTAATATTGAATAACATGCTGCAGTTAAAATTATAATTAAGTACTTAACATGTGCTTTAGTATGTTAGTCAATGCATCAAAATAAGTGTATTCTTTAAAACACAACAACCGATTATTAAAATATAATGATGTAAAATGTACTTCAAAGTAAAACCTACAAACTGCACTTTTTAAGCATACTTAAGTGCGTTTAGAAAAATAGCCATGAAAGTGTACTCGCTTAAGTGGCCTTTTATATTTCATTAATATTCTATTATCTGCAAGTACAGTTTTTTTTAAATTATACTTTTAAGATTTGAAGTACACTACAAGTGCACATTTAATACACATGAATGTATCAAAAAATATTTTGTCAATACAATGACATTCAACATGAATGTATCAAAAAATATTTTGTCAATACAATGACATTCAACATGAATGTATCTAAGAAAAGTAGTTGAAAACAGGGCACAATACTTGGCAAAATTGTATGTGAAACAATAATGCTTTGTTTTCAATAAAGTACTTGAAAATACTTGAAAAGGTCTGTAAATGAATGATGTCCTCAGAAAAACACCAGTACTTTCTTCCTGTATCTACGGATTTTTTTCTTATGTTTACACAAAAACAATGTACTAAAAATAGAACACTTTTTCCTTTGTGTTTTTCAAAAGTTTTGCATACAGATAACAACATTGTCAAAATGATCCTTGTTGACACGGATCTGCAAAAAATGACTAAAATCGCTGTATTATGTATGCCAGGCCAGTAGTTGGCGATGCCACTTTGCAAAGAAACACTACATGCCTGTGCACAAATGCATCCTTCTACAGAGCAGTGAATACAAACACTCAGGATAGCAAAAGCATGTGTGTGACGTCACTGTTTTCACAAATTTGCGTGTTTATAGCTTACACATAGACAATAACAGAACTGTTTTCAAAAACTTGCACTTTGAAACTTGTTTTCAAAAGTTTTCACAATTGTCATGCAAATGAACGACCAAACGCATAAAAAGTTTTCTATTTTTAGTTGAAAATAGTGTCATGTAAAAAAAAAAAAAAAACGTTCCACGATTTGAAGTACACTACAAGTGCACATTTAATACAATTAAGCATTACCATTTTACCAGCAGATCAATTATTTATGCGCAACAAAATGACAACTCACAATCAGTGAATAGTCAGAAGGCGGAAAGACTGTGAAATGAGTGATTGTGATAACTGATTCCAAAAAAAAAAAAAAAAACTGAAGTCATTTGGACACAGAAATGGAAATGAAGGCTACAGCAGAACTGGTATCTTGTAAAAAGATAAAGAGTGGACTATGTGCTAACTAGTTCATTCACTACTTCATAATACTACATAATACTACGCTCTTAAAATAAAAGTTCTTCTATGGCATGGGATAGTTATATACCAATTGCAATTCTCTAATGCTTGTCTATAGCCTTAGATTTATGTTTGTTGTGTTGTAGCAGTGCAACATTAGCTATTTGAAGAGAAGTGTCTGGTTATGAGAAGGAAAAGTGGGGAAGATCTGGTTCTCAGAGCCCCATTTGCCTGAGACCACCCTTAGATCATGTACATTAGCTACTGTTTGACACTTGGGACAGATCACACCTCGTCTTCTGTACCTCCTGGAGGGTGTCACGACCACACACCAGCCGAGGCGATCCTAATAATGACTTCTAATGCTCTGGTTCCTGACTTTCAAACAAGCCCTCTCTAATGATAAAGTCAGAGTAATTGGTGACAAAAGTAACACTGTGTTGAGACACCAGCTTCTGTGTGGATCGCAAGAACAAAGTGTCTGCCTCTTATATTTTAACGCTTTAACACCGCACTCTTAATTACTCATCAAAGCCATTTATTGGATCATTAAGATTTAACTTGTAGTTAATCATTAGCTTTTGTTGTCAATTCCTTTTTACGATGGTGATGAAACCATGAAAATGCTTTTCTAAACTAGCCTGTTAAATATAGTACAACATTGTCAAAATGATCCTTGTTGACACGGATCTGCAAAAAATGACTAAAATCGCTGTATTATGTATGCCAGGCCAGTAGTTGGCGATGCCACTTTGCAAAGAAACACTACATGCCTGTGCACAAATGCATCCTTCTACAGAGCAGTGAATACAAACACTCAGGATAGCAAAAGCATGTGTGTGACGTCACTGTTTTCACAAATTTGCGTGTTTATAGCTTACACATAGACAATAACAGAACTGTTTTCAAAAACTTGCACTTTGAAACTTGTTTTCAAAAGTTTTCACAATTGTCATGCAAATGAACGACCAAACGCATAAAAAGTTTTCTATTTTTAGTTGAAAATAGTGTCATGTAAAAAAAAAAAAAAAACGTTCCACAGAATACAAAGTCATAAGCTATGTTTCCATCACCCTGTTTTTGTGCGCATTTTGAAGTATCGCATCAGAAACGAGTGATGGAGATGGCAAATTTCGAATAAAAATCCCTTAATTCGCTTGTGCGAAAAAGAGTTAATGCGAATAAAAGGAGATGGAAACGCGCATTTACTGAGTAAATTCCTCCATGTGCATCAAAAAAGTCATGTGACTTTGCGCTATTTGACGGCAAAACCTAACCAGTGGACCAATCTCGTTCCTCAGCATCTGAAATGTTATGGTCATTTTGAAATGTCCGAGCAAAGTCTGTCATCAACGTATTTCTGTATAATTGCCTCCCAGAACTGTTACACGACTGCGTTCCCAAACAGCAGCATCCACCTCCGAATGCAATGACCGTATTTCATTTGTTTTGTCTGCTCGCTCTGAGGCGCAAGCAATTTATTATATAGGCCTATGAAAATTATTATATTCAGGGGTTTCTCCTACTTTCCATAGTGATATATAGCCTAGCACCAGTTCTACCAGGAAGTGACGATTTTGTTCTCTTTGACTCGTTGAATAATGACTTCTAATGCTCTGGTTCCTGACTTTCAAACAAGCCCTCTCTAATGATAAAGTCAGAGTAATTGGTGACAAAAGTAACACTGTGTTGAGACACCAGCTTCTGTGTGGATCGCAAGAACAAAGTGTCTGCCTCTTATATTTTAACGCTTTAACACCGCACTCTTAATTACTCATCAAAGCCATTTATTGGATCATTAAGATTTAACTTGTAGTTAATCATTAGCTTTTGTTGTCAATTCCTTTTTACGATGGTGATGAAACCATGAAAATTCTTTTCTAAACTAGCCTGTTAAATATAGTGAAAACTATATATAGTATTTTTAGTAAGTTCACATTTCAATCGACCGCACGCATCTCAAACAAAGTAACACATTAACTTTTCAATCAGGAATTCGCGGCGCATAGTTTCTAACCTCCACTACCAAGAATCAAACTAGCTTTCCATAAACATAGTTCTGGGAAATGTAGTGCATTTCTGTAGCATTAGCTTGAAATCTCGACAAATTCTAGTAAATAGTTTGAATCACATTTATTTATTCGTATTTAAGCCTGTGGCATATGAATGACCTCTCAGAGTTCATCAGGCGAACGAGTACAGTCTGTTTAATCTCAGGTACAGTAGGTGTGACCAACTGGAGACTTTCTGCCATCACATTTTGTAAGAGATTTCAAGGAATACTTCACCCAGATATGAGAATCATCTATCTTACTAACTCTCCATAATATATATATATATTTATATATACAGTGGGTACGGAAAGTATTCAGACCCCCTTAAATTTTTCACTCTTTGTTATATTGCAGCCATTTGCTAAAATCATTTAAGTTAATTTTTTTTCCTCATTAATGTACACACAGCACCCCATATTGACAGAAAAACACAGAATTGTTGACATCTTTGCAGATTTATTAAAAAAGAAAAACGGAAATATCACATGGTCCTAAGTATTCAGACCCCTTGCTCAGTATTTAGTAGAAGCACCCTTTTGATCCAATACAGCCATGAGTCTTTTTGGGAAAGATCCAACAAGTTTTTCACACCTGGATTTGGCGATCCTCTGCCATTCCTCCTTGCAGATCCTCTCCAGTTCTGTCAGGTTGGATGGTAAACGTTGGTGGACAGCCATTTTTAGGTCTCTCCAGAGATGCTCAATTGGATTTAAGTCAGGGCTCTGGCTGGGCCATTCAAGAACAGTCACAGAGTTGTTGTGAAGCCACTCCTTCGTTATTTTAGCTGTGTGCTTAGGGTCATTGTCTTGTTGGAAGGTAAACCTTAGTTCCAGTCTGAGGTCCTGTTGTTCGCAAATGTTTTATGCGATATTTCAATTGTGCACATAAGTTAAATTTGCAACTTTGGATGGAAACCCGGCTATTGTCAAGTTTAAAATGACATGAGTAAATTGTGACAGAATTTTCATTTATGAGTGAACCATGCCTTTAACTCTTTAACAGGTTAGTACTGTGAGTATCTTTGAATGAAAATGGCCTGCCAAATACTAACCGTAATAAAAAGGACAACGCTGTATTGATTGTCAAAGCATCTACGGATCCTCACTAGCTATCACTGCTCAACACAAGGGCAGTTAATTAGCCAAATCTGCTACAAGTTGACCCTCAGAGAGCACTTGTAAAAGAAAGGACAGCAGAGGAGGAAGTGTGTCCCTGTGCAGGACGCTGCTTTATGTGGTGGGGGAAGGTCAGCAATCTGTTTAGTAATCCAGTGTGGCTGCTCTTGATTGGCATGTGAATGGACTATCCTTTCAATGATAAAGTGGCAATAAGTGAACACAATGGTGAGGCGAGAGTCAATACACACAACAAATGTCACACAGAGTCAGATAATCACAAGGTGCCACCGAGGAAGGAATGGATTAGAATGTGCATATGCCTTCAAACTTAACAAAATCACTTATTTTGATTTACTTAGGGGTCGTTCACACATGGCGTGTTCTTGTGTCAGCAGTTGTTCAAATAGTTTTTCTTATGCAAACGTGCTAGATGGATGCAACACATCTCAGTGTTTCTTTTCAGCAGCTGGTGTCATGAGCACAACCTTTTTGATATGCATGTCAAACTTAAAAACAATATTTTCAAAAATGTCAAGTCAACTCATCTTTACTTCTATAGCACTTTATATAGTACAGATTGTGTCAAAGCAGCTTCAAAGTGATAAACAAGAAAATAACAATTAATTATCAAGTGTAGCGTTAATTCTGGCAGGTCACGTTAGTCAAATTTGCATCAGCTGACTCTCAGCTGATCCCCATCAACCTATGGGAATACGACATCTAAGCATAAGGTCCCTCAGTATTATCAGCAGTTTTCGCATTGCTCAATAGCTAATTACCCTCCTCCATCCCCAGCTCCTCCTCTGTCAGTCGGGATTCAGCCTTCTGATTCTCCCTTGAATCAGACTAATTCTAAAATGTGTACATAAAATTGAACTTGAACAATATCTGCAATACATTTATGTTGGTTATGTTCTGTTTACCCTGGGGGGGTTATCGCTGCTCTCCCTGCTCTCATCCATGCTAGGCTGCATGGATGCGCAGGGAGTTCTTGTCCAGAACAGAACCATACTGCCAATCCAAACGGTATGCTAATTATCAATCATATTTGACGATAGTGGTCCTGACAGAAATGGAAACTCATAGGGCTGCACAATAAAATCATATTTTAATCGTGATCAAGGTTTCGTTTTTATTAATTATTTTTTTTATTAAGCATAATTGACTGCAATATTTGAACTCGGATTAATTTTCCTGAAAATGTTTCATTTTTATTTGCCATTTGTGTGTCTTAACATGCATTTTGTTTAATTCCATTGCAACTGAATTTAATTCCATTTTTCAAGCAAGTGTCCTATGTGAATTTACTTTACATAGCATGCTGTTTTTAGTTGGTGAACTTGTGAATCTCAAGAAAAACCATCTCCATAATTAAAAAAAAAAACCAACCAAACAAAAATCACATGTGTTTTATGTATTGTATGCTATATCTATTTTAGGACCATGCAATAATTTGTCATTATTTTCATGCTAAATTAGGCACATTTCTATCAATTTTCAATAACCATAATGTGTGTGTATATTTACTGTTTTTTTTAATCCAATTAAGTTATCATTACTTAACTTTTAGTTCTATATAGATTTAGAAGGATTCAGTCAGTACAACAACAACAACAATAATAATAAATAAAATAAAATAAAATTCTGCAGAGTATCTAATTGTCACAAAGCAAGGCCAGACACAACAGGTAAGTGCAAAACAGGATGGTTTATTGACTGGGTAAGTGGATGACTTGGATAGGTGAGTGAAAGGCAGGTGAAAGTCAACACAGTGAAAGGTTCCAGGGTGCTTATCTGAGTTCTGACGGAGAGGATCGTATGCCGGTTTCGTTGGAGATCGTGGAGCCGTTTACCCCGAGTCGTTGGA
>NW_015666550.1:555082-573382 GCF_001515625.1 Sinocyclocheilus rhinocerous
TATTTGTAGTGTGGCTTGATTGGTGACAGCAGGTGCGGGTGATCAGAACTCAGGTGACTGTGATCGGGTGATTATCCGGGCTGGTGACTGCAGTGACTGTGATGAATCCCTGACACTAATATGCAGAGTGTTATGATGTTGGAATGGTGTTATTTTGGTATCACATTGAGATACTATACTATTATAATTTTTATTTATATTTTGAATCAGTTTTTATTTTTATGTTTTCTGTTTTCATTTTAATTTTAGTTACATTTTCAGAATTTGTTTGTGTTTTTTTTGTTGTCATTTTTAGTAGTTTAATATTATTTTATTTAGTTTTCAGTTGTAGCTTTAGTTATTTTTTGCTTGTTTTAGCTTAAGTTGTAGCTTTAGTCATTCTTTAGTTAGTTGTAACGTTAGTTAATTTTAAGTTAAACCACATTAAAATAAGAAATGTGGTATTGGCAACCAGCTGAAATCAGTTTGTATATGTTATTTTGTTTTATTTCACTTAATGATTCTTTTATTTCATGTGCTAACAATGTTTTAATGGTTTTAACTTTAGCTTCAGTTTTAATAACTCTGTGTTGGAATACTATCTTCTAACACGGCTCAAATATTTATCATTCATTCAGTGCATTGATAGCATTGCAGAATGTCAGTAGCAGATATCTTGGCATTAATATTTTGGTTTTACTGTCATAGATTACAAAATGCAAACAAATATTGAGGAACTGTTGGAAGGGATTTGCCAGCAGACCCGTCCTCCACTCTTAATCACTACAGCTTATCTAAATCTTTTAATTCACTGAAAGGAAGATGATGGCACATACATTTAGAGTAGTTTAATCAAAAACATCTGTATTGCAGTATGAGCTACAGACACAGAGAAGTAACATAAAGGCTGGGCTGAACATTTGCTTTCTGTGTGAAACGTCATGTCAAAATCCTTTTCATTGCCAGGTGCATTTGGGGTTGGCTTTGATATCGGATATGCCCGTAGTCTCTGAATCATGCTTTGTGGATGTTAAGGTAGCCAAAATAAAGAAATCAGACTTTTTATTTGTTTGCTCGTGCAGTTCAATTCAATTCAAGTTTATTTGTATAGCGCTTTTCACGATACAAATCGTTGCAAAGCAACTTTACAGCAAATTAAGTTTCTACACTATTTAGTTGTAGCTTATCAGTGGTGACTGTCAGTTAATGTACACATCTAAACCATCTTAAAGCCTGCCCTTGAATACAGTTAAAAAGATTTATGCACAGGATTCACAGAGCCATGTAAGACTATCAGCATACATGTGACCAATTTGTCCCTCTCGTCACGCTTCTCCAAAGTGCCCCAAAATGCCCTCAGCTTCCCCGTGATAAGCTTCGACAAAGCCCCAGATATAATTTCACATCCACTCCGTTCCAGTGCCACGGCAGCAGTCAAAAGCCCATTCCTCTTCCAGTTCCTTTAGCCTTTTTTAGAGCCGCTCTGCCAAAAGTTTCACAGACATTGGACGCTGTGTGACAGTGGGCCGCAGTGGAGAGGTTCTGTCCTTAAGACTCGGTATTAACAGTGTTTTGAGCACCTTCAACGTGTTGACAGCACTGCAGGACGCCAACAGCTGAAAACCGTCCAGACACACAGAGCACATTTGTTCTGCAGAACAACTCTATATGCTTAGTTAACCCTATGGAGCCTACGTGTCTTTTTGCTGTGAAATCTGTTAGTAATATTTCAAGATGAATACTTACTGGACTGAAACAACTTAGGTCTACTTGATTATCCATACATCAGTATTTTAGGGGAAAAAACATGATCATATGATCATGAGGCTTTTGAGGAATTTTTATTAGTTTGTCTCTCAATCATCATTGCATTGCACTGCATTATATGTTTTGAAAGTAGAGTTTTTTTTTTTGTTTAAATATATATTAATAAATAATAATAAATATATTCTTACTAAAACATATTATTGAGAGATATAGAGTGACAACTGATATTTATATGCGTTTTATATAATTTCTATATATAATTTCTCTCTCTCTCTCTCTCTCTCTCTCTCTATATATATATATATATATATATATTTATTTATTTTTATTATAATTTTTTTTTATCATGCAATATATACAAAAAATGGCCAAAAAAAAATATTTGATAAAATATGTTTTGAAATATATTTACGTAAAATTCTGTCCATTAATATGTATATTTTGGAAAATATATTTAATAATTATTTATTTATTTTACTCAGTTTGCTCTCCGAATAAAATTTAGCTGTTTTTCCTCCTCCAGTTTGAGCTTCATATTCTCACTATATGAGCCATAAACACCTGATGTATCAAATATGATACTCAACAAGAAACACAAACTTGTTTAATATTTTGCATAAAGGTTCAATAAACTGTTGCATTTCAAATGAAAATATTTTTTTGAATTAGCTATTACTTTATATGTTAGGCTTTACAGGTTTAAGTTCAAGACTGAATTATGGATAGTAGGTATTCATGGGATATTTTTTAGATGTTTACAACACAATATTAGCATAGTAAAGCTCTTTTGGCTTAATATTCCAATTGGCTTGGTTCTAAACGAGGAGGTGTGAAATACTAATATTCTCAATGTAATGTCTTTTGAAGGAAGCCCCACTCTCTCACACTCACACATAATCACACACACACATCGAGATGTTGAAAGGTCAGGGGCCGCTGACCTGTGGCAGATTCCATGACCCCCGTGTTTTGCTCTGATCTCTTCAGCTGTTGTGTCATAAAGATGTGCTTCATGTGTTTGCTGCCGTGTTAGTTTTTCCTCACTAACATTTAGCAGTGTGGGATAGTGTTTCAAGGCCACTTTGAATTATAAGCCGACCCCAAATCCACTCATACTCAACTACTAATTGCAAGGATTTCATTTTGCCTTTGGTAACAGTATATGCCTTGTGGAAAAGAAGTGAGTTTAATTGTACTGAATGTGCACTTGTACTTCTTTAAAAAAAAAAAAAAAACTTGTGTAATTACAAATATATTTAAATACTTGACACAAGATTTAACAGAAATGACATTAGAGTACATTTTAGTTTACCATAAATTATTGCACTTTATTTTATTTTACAGTACACATATTTCACAATATAACTAATTATGGTACGCTTTATAGATCCTACTTAAGTGGGTCAAACAAAGCAAACTTAAAAAGTTAAGCTTGTTGCATTTAATATAAATTTAAGCTATTAAAATATAATATAAATTTACATTTGAACATAGAACACAGAATAGTCAAGTGTCCGAAAACATAACATGTAGTCCCGCGCTTAAGCATGTTATTTGAAAGCATATTATTTTTTTCCTTAAGCAACAAGTATGCTAAAGTCTACTTTTTTGTCTCACATAAAGATATTACATTTTTATATATCTATTTTATATATATATATTATTATCTTTATTTTGTCAAATGTTATTCAGCATTCAAAGACATGTGTGTTCAAATGTTATTAGACCTAATCTATCTATATATTTAATAAACCAGGAGAAAAAAAATGTATATAATAATATAATATAATATAATATAATATAATAATTTATTGCCTATTTAATTTGGAGGTTACAAGCAAGACCTCACAAACCTCAAAAGCATCTCAGACATACAGACAAAACACAGGCGCTACTGCCAAAAGCGCAGACGCAAACAACTCGGCTCCATCTGGGAGCGAGGAGAGCGCTGGACAGAGGCTAAATCTGTGAAGGGGGAAAAAAACCCTCTAATCCCCAGTTTGCTGAAACTTCGGAAATCCTAGAAATAAATTAGGAGCTGGGGCAGCCAGCTTTAATAAGGCAGCCCATTTTTCTCGAAAAGTCATGAACCAGCACTTGCGTAATGTGCGAAGCCACCGGCTCTCGCAATTATCATTTCCCATTTAGAACAATGATTCAATCAACACTAATTTGGTGTGTTGTTGACATGCCCACACCAGGATCCAGAAAGATGAGGGCTCTGTTTAAAACGGCACGCATCAAAGTCTAGTAACACCGCCATCACTGTGAGTGTAATCGAATGAGTCTTGATGATATCGACAACTTTATGTAAAGTAACAGTTAAATGCTGTGGAGGCTCAGGACAGCATCCTTTAACATGATAACAGGGGCTGATCTCAACCCAGCCGTTCGGTCATTATGGGGTTCCTCCTCCTTCTCAATGTATATTTTATAACATTCTCAAGTCAATACTTTGATATAGACAATACAGTATGTTTAAAGGGATAGCTCATTCAAAAATTAAAAACTTAGCATTTACTCATCTTCATGTCATTCCAAACTTGCATGACTTACTTTCTTCTGTGAAACACAAAATAAGATATGTCAGTGGTTTGGTTGTCAGTGGTAAACTTTAGCATACTTTTAAAAAGGGTGCTTATTACTGACATAATATGCTTTAAAAGAATATACTTAAGAGTGAAAATAGATAATGACATTTCTATTGAAAGCTGTATGTTGTGTATTTAGATATATTTATAATCAAACAATTGTTCTGATGAAGTTGCAATTTAGTATGTTCAAAATGCATTACATCAAATAACACTACAGTTCAAAATTATAATCATGTACAGTACTTTAATGTTATTCAAAATAAGTACTTATTTACAGGATGAAAAAAGATCGGTAACACTTTAGATTAGGGAACACACATATATAAGGCATTAATATGTGCTAATAAACAGCCAATATGCTAATAATATGCATACTAATAAACAACTAGTTAATAGTGAGCACTAGTCCTTCAAATAAAGTGTTACCAAAAGATTAAGACATATTTAAAATGTACTTTAAAGCACAACTTTTAAATTGACATTATTACAAAGTGAACTTTTCAAAGTGTGTTAACAGTCATGAAAGTGTTTCTCTTGAAGTACACTTAAATGACCATTTACTTCATTATTTACATTATTTCATTATTAATTATTATCAGTTAGTACTGTTAGTACAGTTTATACACACACACACACACACACACACACACATATATATATATGGATGGATGGATAGATTTGAAATACACTATGTACACGTTTAATACAAATAAGCACACTTTTTTCAGGGCTGTATTTTTTTTTCATCCATAAAATGAAAGTCATGACCAAAAACATTTTAAATGTTCCTCAAAATATATTTTGTGTTCCACAGAAGAATGTAAGTCATATAGGTTTTGAACAACATAAGGGTGATACAAAGTAGACAGGATTTTCATTTTAGCTAAACTATCCCTTTAAGTTTGTTTCTTAAACATACTGTATCTATATATTTAAGCGGATACACAGTCTATGATAATAACAATTGTAGCCACACTTTTAGCATAAGCATTCTACAACATAATTTGTACTGAGTTTGAGATAAATCCCAGGTCTCTTTTTGACAAGCAGTTCCTCTTTAGGGATTTACATCTTCATCTTAATTGAAGAGGATAATGGTTTCAATGATAACAGCATCAACGACGCCACCTCTTCTTATCAGTTCAATCCGCGGATTTGTGCCACCGTATAACAATCCTGAGTAAATTAATTATACCGATCTATTCTAGTCAAGGAGGTTGCCGAAGTGGACGTGTCCTTCTGCTGTAATTGTTGTGTCAAAATGACAGATATGTTTAGGATGTGGGAGGTTGTCTAGTGATCAGTGAGGACAACTGTTCGCTCATAGGTTGGGTGAAGTATTGTTAAGACGTCTAAATCAGACCTGTGCCAAAAGAACATGGTCAATATAAAATGTCATTTGCAACCCATTTTACTTTCACAATGTGATTTGTATGTCAGGGTGAAAAAGGATTGTAAGCCAAGACCTGAATTAATTGGTTCTTAAAAAGTGGGCGTTGCCTATCAGAATGGAGCCAGCTGGTTGGAGGGGGAGGAGCTAGAAAATAAACAGCCTCGATGACATCATCTGAAAGGAAAGTCGTTTCAAATGCAATTACACACACAATTAGAACATGCATTGAGAATGTAAGCAGTGCTAATTTTAAATATCTGTACTTAGACTCATGACTATTTAAAACCATCCATCATATGCAAATGTTGTGCACATCAGCAATATTTATACAATTTAGTAACATTGATATTGTACTTGTTTGCTTAGGGATATTCACCCCCAAAATGAAAATTCTGTCTTCATTTACTCACCCTCAAGTTCCAAACCTGTATAAGTTTCTTTCTTCTGTTGAACACTTCTGTTGATTAAAGAAGATGGTTGGAAACCAAACAGTCGACCATAGCCATTGACTTCCATAGTATTTTTGTCCATATTATGGAAGTCAATGGCTACCGTCAGCTGTTTGGTTCCCCACATTCTTCAAAATGTCTTATTTTATGTTCAACAGCTGAAAGAAATTCATACAGGTTTGGAAAGACATGAGGGTGAGTAAATAATGACATAATTTTCATTTTTGAATGAACTATGCCTGACAATAACTATCCCAGAAAAGCTGACAATATCGAACGACCGAAGCAGTAAACAATCCCATCCCCCTCTCTGGTTTTGTCTTTGTCATTATCACTTTCTTTAAGAGAGGATAACATGCTTTGAAAGGTATCTGTGCTTTCACACGCAGGCTCATAGAGATGCTGGGGCCAGCTGCCCTTATCATGGCACCATACCTTCTGTCCATCTCTAGCCAGAGAGAGAGAGAGAGATTTCTGGCCAGCTGGAGGCTTGCCTAAAAATGCTTTTTGCCTCCAAAGTGAGCAGGGGTTTAAAGGTGGCACACAGCAACAGACTGGTGGCTATAAAGGACAGGAGGGTGAGAGGAGGAGGGACCAAAGACAAAATGACTGGAAGGTGTACAGTCACGTGTACATTAACTTTATACGAAATTGAACATCTCTTTCTCTGTGTTCAGGGGGAAAACTGTGTTCCACACATGTCTTACAGATAGTAAATGGGAAAGAAACACCCTCAACAAGTATATACTTGTAGCTTATAACCATGTAGAAACCTCAAATTTGCAACAATTTAGCCACATTTAGATTTCATATACAAGTACTGTGATGTTTTTATATCACATTGTTGCCGTTTCCTCTTTCAATTCTATCAAACTCGCATGCTATAATGAGAGTATGGTGTACTTTTCATCTGAGCACTGCTATTTTCCATTCACTGGTTTTGTATTGAGTTTCCTCCGGTGAGAAAAAGACTGAATAGACAAAACCAAAATGAAAAAAAAAAACTTAGTATGAACACAGCAAAGTGGGTGAAAGAACATACTTGTTCCTCTATAAACATATTTAACATGTATCCTAACCAGGCACAACACGTAAAGTTGTCAACACCAATTTGTCTGAAAGGGAAAATGCTGCAGAACACCACAATGCCATCCAATCACAAAACATTTGTCATTTTAATATACTGCAATGGAGAATGTGCGTTTAATTGTACTGAATGTGCTCTTGATGTGTACTTCAAATCTTGAAAGTAAATCTTGAAAGGCCATTTAATTGTATTTAAAGATAGTACATTTTCATGACAATGTTTTTAATGCACTTAAAGGCAGTGTAGGCCATTTCGGACAGGTTAGCAAGCTAGCTTTGAAAGCATAAGAAAGCACTCGGTCTGCAATAGTGTGATGTAACGCGCTGATGATGTATCATGTCTGCGCGAACAGGGCGCACAGAGGTATGCAAATACATACATTGACAGGCAGGTAGGACAACCTATCGTAGTCCTCGGGCCGAGGGATATGATTGGACGAACATTTTAGGGTCCAATGCATTCCACAGACAATTTAAATACATATAAATACATTTAGACCACTTAACTTGGTGATTGCTATTGGGATGTGAAGAGACTTTCAGCCAGCATAACAAAACTGTTTTTGAACCATATCACCTACTCTGCCTTTAAGTGCACTTTTGATGTGTTGACTAACATACTAAAACACATGTAAAGTACATGATTATAATTTTACTCCTAGTGTGTTATTGAATATATTTTATTTCAAGTTAATATATTTTACTACTACTACATTGCAACTTCATTAAAAATCTGTAATAATACATATATTTAAAAATATATGACACAGATGTTTCAATAGAAATTACATTAAAGTATGTTTTAGTTTACCATAAATGCTTGGCAGTACATTCAGCAGTACACTTTAATCATATTTCAAACATAATATAAGTAATTTTGAAATTATATATAAAGATACTACTTAAGTGGGTCAAAAAAGTACTGTATTTAATATAAATTTAAACTATCATACATTTTCATATAATTGCAATTATGGACCAATGAGATTTCTCTATGGGCGGGGCTACCCAGCATGATGCAAATAGAAACCACGCGACCGTCAAAATGTCCTGTCGTTCGTTGTGAATGTGACTGGTAAGAACAAAATGTGGAAGAGATGGCTTTCATCACTTTTTATCATGTTGTGTCTGTTTAGGACACAGTGTCAAAGTCTTGGCAATCCTAATCAAATTAGTTTTAAAAATAAATTAATATGCCACACGATTCCAACTCTTAGAAAGGCAGCCTCGTAAAGCGAGCATAAATACCGCATGAGGTTACGCCAAGACTCATAAATGTAGGTTATTCAGGGTCGCTGTCATTGCAGTGTAAGCTTAATGACCATCTTTAATTGGGCAAGTCGTGCCAATATCAGTGCAGAGCGCCAATGGATGTACCATGGACTCTCTGAGATAATAAAGCAAAGGTTTTTTCCACAAGTCACTATTTCAACTACTTTCTCTGGCCTTTGGCTTTCGGTGTGTCCAAACAGCATGTTCCCTCACAGCCTGACCTCTAGCACATATTTTACTCACTCTAGTGGTGATGTCACATGTGGTGCCCAATGGAGGGTATAGGGTGTCATTGGGAACACATCCAAGGAAGAACTGCAAGCAGTCACGAGGCCGAACGGTGCATAGCTTAAGCCTTGCTTCCATTACGTTAGTATAAGCAGTGAAGCACTTCAGCTCATGTGTTCATGTACTACTTTCTGCTCTCATCTGGAATCTTAACAAAAGTAAAGTGGCCATAGATAGCCTTCTATTTCGCTGATTATGCTGGCTGTTTGGATTCAGGCTTCCCGCTGTGTCCTCTAGGACTTGCTCAGTTTAAAGGAGGTAACTAAAGTGTCGTCAACAAAGGGAGCCTGGATGGGGCTATCAAGCGAATGGAAACAGTAACAACGTTGTTTCAAAGTGTTTGGTCCATTTGTCGTGTTTGTTTTATGTGTAAGTGTCGGCAGAATGCGCTGAACAGTGTCGTACATTTGATTTGAACACTGAGGAAATATGCCTTCCCTCCAAAAAAGAAAGTACACTTTATTTTAAACGATAGGATGTTGGGGTAATCAAACAGGCATGTTGTAGTCAACCGTGAACACCAAGTTGTTTCAGAATCTTCCAGAACAGCAAAGTTTTAGATGGAAGTACAGTAAATATACGTTGCTGCATGAACTGACTAGCTCAGGGATAGGCAATGTTAGTCCTGGAGTGCCGATGTCCTGCAGAGTTTTGCTTCAACCCTGAAAAAAATAAAATAAAAAAATTTAAATAAAAATAACCTCACCTGCCTGTAGCCCTAGTAATCCTGAAGACCTTGATTAGCTTGATCAGGTGTGTTTGATTAGGGTTGGAGCTAAACTCTGCAGGACAGTAGACCGACGTTGCCTATCCCTGGACTAGGTGAACAGGACGAGTTTTATTTGAACCAGCCCTAAATGATCGTTTCACATCATTGCAGGTCACACTTAGGTTCAAATTTACTAAACAGAGCGAACTAGCAAGAGACTGCAATCCCATAAAAGTGCCGATGGGAGTGGAAAGTGCAGATGATCTACTGACAATGCACAAATTAAAGAACAAAGACACAGCCGGACAATTTCCATAATGACCAACACAATCTAGCAGCACAAACCAGCAAAGCTTGTTTAAGATAATCAGAGATGATAATCAAGTGAAGGTAATCTATGAACAACACAGGCGCAAAATGGGTTAAGAAATGCTTTTTAAAAAATGGCGCAAATACCAGTAAACTGACTACTGCAAACCTTGGTAAATCACTTTTTTTGATTTATTTAAATGCTCCATAAATTTTGTGTCTGAAAGGGAAACTCCTACAAATGAACACGCAACAAGGCCAGCTGCAAAAGTAACTGTCCACACTTTTTTAGTGCTATTTTTTCTCTGCGTGTCTTTAGTAAATCCTGACAGTAGTTATTTTTTTATTTTTTTTTACGTGAAAAGAGGGTTTGTGCAGGCACAAACTGTTAGTAAATCTAGTCCTAAGTCATCTAAGACACACTTCACTTGCATAGTAAAAGCACTTGAATGTTATTAGTGGAATTGCATTTTATTTAAAATGTTTCAATGTTATGAGTTTTTGTGTTAAAACCATAGACTGTAAAAAAAGATGGACAATGCACCTTCACTCTCTTCCATTGTAAAAAAGTGAATCCGCCGCAATTTTTCACTGCGTGTCTTTAGTAAATCCTAACAGTACTATTTTAACGCCAAAAGACAGTTTGCACTGGCGCAAGCTGTTAGTAAATCTGGCCCTTTAACTGTAAATTTACACTTGTAAATACACAGTTAACATGAAGTGAGAGCTCGTATTGACATTATTATTCAAGTAGTTTTAGAACCTCATATTAATTGAGAACTTGTACATTGATGAGCAACCATTAAAAGTACATCACCATCTGCATGAGTTTTTCGAAACTCTATCAATAGCTCTTTTTAACGTTGAAAAAATGTGCATGATTAAGAGAGACAATCACACTCCTCAAAACATTTAGGACCAAATCTACAGCTATTCCAATGAATGCATTCTTGGGAGGTCTCAATAAAGGAGACCAGAGAGTGGTCCACAGAGGGGCACATTGACCAAATCTTTCTAAACAAGATAACTCTCTCTTTTTCTCAACTGCCTCCCTCCTCTCCTTCCAACTCCTTGCACAGCAGAGTCGGGTCCAGAATCCTAACCGAGTCTGCTGGGCCCTTAAGTGGCTTTGCGATATCAGAATTGATAGCGCCAAAGCCTTAATAGCTATTTCTCTGTAATCTTCCCTATGAAAGGCTAAACTATAGGCTATGGATTAGTTTGGAGGAAAGGATGGCAGAAAAGGAGGAGGGAGGGTTCTCAATCAGAATTAGACATCTAGAAGTGACAAAGCTCTTTATGGACTGAGGAGATAATCTTTGATTGAGCACCAAGATGTGACGAACCAAAGGAAATTTGGGGGGATGCAACTGAAGAAGAACACCATTTTCATTATGTTAGCAATGGACTGGAGGGTCAAAGTTGGATTTCTCTTGTGAAAAAGAAGTGCACTTAATTGTATAGAATGTACGCTTGTAGTGTACTTCAAGTCTTAAAAGTATCTGTAAATGCTTGTCAGTATATTCGGCAGTATTTAAACATATGTCAAAGAGAATAGAAGTAATAATGAAATTACATCTAAAGAAGCACTTAAGTCCTACAAAAAAGCATTCTAAAGTTCAACAAATTGTTTTTAATATAAATTAAAACTATACTACATCTGCATTTAATTGTAAATAGCGTGCAATTAAGTGTCTGAAAACATTACATTCAGTTCACACATATATTCTTTAAAAGTATATTGTTTTCTTAATAGGTACTCTTTTTAAAAGTATGCGAAGTGTACTTCTTTTTCACAGGGGTTTAACTTTGAAGTTTTGAATGCTGGTCTCTAAAAAAATATCCATATAAAGACAATTTGTTCTAGGTCTTTTTTTATGCTTGGAAGTGAAGTGAAGAATTTGTTGAACGGTTTGATATCTGGGACAAGAGTTTGCAGACAGAGAATCGGGACATTCCAGTTAATTTCAGTTAGCCAGAAACTGAATATATAAAACACACAATACTTTTCACATTGAACCATCCCAGGACTGTAGAAATATGCTGATGCAATCTTAAAAGATGCCACAGTGTGTTTAATTAATTAATGAGACTGAGGTATTTCTGTGCCTGGAAACGTCTAGACGTGTTGCCATTAAGGCATGCGAGTCAATAGTGTCTGGATGTACTAGGTTCTTGCTAACATTAGCAACTTTTGGAAAATGTTACTTCACGCTTTGTCTCTTTCCACATCTAATGGCTGTCCTGGCTTTCTTTGTGGACTAAAGGAGAAGTTATGAATATCAAACCTCTTTTGGTTTTGCCTTCTTAGGAGTGTTAAATTTGAATGTAGTTGAGGTATCTAAGACACTGCACTTTTTTTGCAAAGCAACCACTATTTAGCACAACAGTAGCCGGGTTTCCATCCAAAGTTGCGAATTTAACTTATGCGCAAAACTTCCATCTCTCGTTTCTCATGCGATACTTCAAAATGCGCATTAAAATAGGGTGATGGAAACATAGCTAGTGATACTGAAAAATTGCTCATATTTCAGTCCTAGGTAGTAACTCATTACATGTAATCTGGATTACGTAATCAGATTCCAAAAATTTAGTACTTTTTATATTTTGATTATATTACGTTTTTCGACCCGAGATTAATGTAATGTTTAATGCATTTGATCATGTTGACAACAAATAATTTAATATATAATTGAATATCTTCGTTTTTTTTTAACAATAATTATATTTAAAGTTAAAAGTAATCTAAAAGTAATCCAAAAGTAGTCAGAATACATTACCTGAAATGAGAAATCTAGATTACATTACTGACTATAATTTTCATCATGTAATTTGTAATCAGTAACAGACTACAATTTGTAAGTAATCTAGCACTATAAATCATACTATGTCACACTGTTCACGAGATGATGATCACTCTGGAAACAAAATACAAATTAAATGCTGTCAGTATATCCATTTTGTGCATTTCAGCATCTATCCATGAATGCAAAAAAGCATGTTTTTGTACCTGCAAACATTACATATGAATAACATATGTTACATATAAACCACGAAACCAGATTGGCTATCCAGCATGGTGGCCACATCACTCATGATCAAGTAAGAAGGAAATAGGATTATACTATAATTCTTAACAACAGAAAAAGAAAATAGTTTCATCCCAGTAGATATATAGCCAACAATAAGATGCTGGGGAAGTCTGCCAAACACTGTGTTGTTCACGACTCACTGATGTTTATTTTCTTCAAGGTCCCTGATCACTTCAGTCCGACCTTAGCAGTTTGGGTAGCAGATTTCAGATCGTTTGGTGAAACTTTTGCAGTTTAATGCAGTATTTGGAAAGAAGCTGTCAATGAAGGATTGGACAGAACTAACTGTATTGGAGCTGACAGCAAACCTCACATAGTCTTAAAAATACAGTGATGTTTTCGCTACAAGAATCCTTCACTAACTTTGTGGATTTCACTGAAAAAAAAAATACAATGATTTATGACCATATCACATACATCACATTCATGTTTAGACTGATTCGTGACACCATGAAGAGAATATAAAGCTTGTGTCCTCATGTAAAACTCAAAATCATACAGATTCCTTTGGAAATAATTGGATTTCTCATGTGGAATTTCGCAACGGTAAATGTGACCGCACATTTAGACTGTATAAACTGCATGTTGCTTGATATTAAAGGCAATAATAGTTAGCTGCTATTTTTAGTCGATTCAAAATCAAATAAGTTGACATTACTCATAAATATTGGTTTTAAATGGGCTTACTCAAATATTTGAGTTACCGTAACTCAAAGCAGTGATTTCACACACAGCTTTAAAATTTACTCAATATTTTTAAGTGTAAAAATGTTTCACCAACATTTGCGTACATCATAGTTTTTTGAAGGAAAAATCAAATAAGACAGAAACATGGAAACAGTCCATCCTCCATCTTCAGCCTCCATCATTGGAGGTTATGCATTTATGGTCACCGTTTGACCTCGGGGAACCCTGCTGGCTTATTGATTAACAGACACGAAAGACCTCATCAGCCTTTCTGCCCACCCCCGTCCCGATGAAGTGGACACCACCACTGGGACAATTACAGTCAATATAAATTATACTTTCCTTTGGACCAAGGTTCAATCAAGGATGTTTCATACGACTAAATGCCTGTTCACTTTCAGTCCTTGCAAAAAAAGTACTCTTGAACTGGAAAAATGGGAGCCAAATTGACAGTGCATTATCACAAATTAACATGAAAAAACATGTTAATGACAAGTGTAGCAACTCATAAAGTCTGTGACAGAGAGAGCTGGGGATCAATATAGATCATTAGACTGACTTACTGATCCCATCACACCTTTATGTGTAAATCTGCATGTGATTCATGAGAAAACAGCCAACTACTCTCCGCCCAGGAGATACCCCGTCCTGTTTGTGCCCCCAGATGGTTGGGTCTTTATTTAAATGAGAGTGCTGTGATTTGCATCTCCGTGCAGCTGTGCATGCTGATGTGACTGACACGAGTCAGTCATTGAACGCGGCCCACGGCGTAGCAGCTAGCGGGACCTCATGCAAATACTCAAATTATGTAAAGAGACACAAGGAGGAGGGAAATCCCAATGGATTACATCAATGTTTAGGCAAATTAAGTTATGTAGCCAACATAGAGCTGAATTCATTAAGTTTGTTAAATGTCTGCACATCATGTCAGCATCAATGTCTCTTTACGGACTTCAATCAATTCTACATTATTGAATGATGTAGCGAAAAAAAAAAATGTTTCAGGACCTCTGGAAATAGAAGTGTGCTTAATTGTATTGAATTTGTACTTGTAGTGTACTTAATACTTAATAAAAGACCACTTTAGCATACTTAGAGACACTTTCATAATCGCTTCTTAACACACTTAAGTACACTTTTAAAAAGTGCACTTCGTAATAATGTCTAAAATTGTACTTTAAAGTATGCTAAATCATTATGTTTTAATAATCACATCATGCTTTTAACAAGTACACTTATTTTGATATGTTGACTAACATACTAAATCACATGTAAAGTACTTGATTATAATTTGCAGTGATGTATTCGATATAACATTTAAGGTTAATATGTTTTAAATGTACTAAATTCATCATTACAGATGTTCAATTACAAATATATTTAAATACATGATATGTAAGTTAAAAAAAAAAAAAAATTTACACTGAAGTTTGTTTTAGTTAACTTTAAATAATTATAAATAAATAAAATACAACAGAGGTCATTTTGAAGCCTTCAAGCCTTTTAAGTTTCAACTGAAAGAAACTTGCACGTATTGATCTTAAAATATGTCAGTGCCTTTGTTTTGTCTCAATATGCAGACCAGTTATGTTTTTTTCTTTTTTTTTTTCTAAGGTATGTTTATAAAAATTACTTAAATGTCCTATGAACTATGGCCTAATCCTGGCTTAGTCTAAGCCCTGACTGTGAAACCAGGCCATAATTATATACTTAAGTCCTACTTAAATACTTAAGCACTCTAAAGTACAAATAATTGCATTTTAATATAAATTTAAAATATATGTATCAATTTAATTGCAATTAACATGCAATTAAATGTCAAAAACGTTATTTGCATTTAAATATATTATTTTAAAGTATATTATTTCCATAAAAAATACTCTTTTTTTAAAGGATGCTAAATTGTACTTTTTTTCACAAAGGCCAATGAAATCAAAATGGGAATTATGAACTTTTAGTCTTAGTTTATTAGCTCAAGACCATTAGAGCGCTGAAACAATCAACTTTTAAACAATTAACATATAAATGTAGCATATGTTGCAATTAAAATATACAATTTCTCTTTCTGGGAAAAATGGACCAAAAATTCTAATGATTCATCTTGCACTTATCCATTTTTTTCCCAATCAAACACTCTCTATAATGCAAATGTCCGTCTCCTTAATATCACCTGCTTCTGGCTAGTGATAGAAATGATGTTGGACTCGTAGACATTTGTATTTCTGATAAATGCCTTTTAATTCTTGGCAAGTATTTTTATTTATTTATTTTTTTTTTCTATTATTTTTTTTTTTTTTTGAGAAAATACAATAAAATTAAAATATATAATAAAAATAAATGTTTAATTGGAAAATGTAATGGCATGTTTATGGTCATTATTTAATGGTAAGTTAACCAAATAACAATTAATAAACTAATCAGAAAACAATTGATAGCTTTATTAGGGTTAGATTAATTGGTAATCATTTATTACAGTTCATTAATCGTTAGATCAGCTAAAAAATAAATAATAGCAGCAGTAGTAGCAGTAGTCCTAAAATATATCAACGTTGTTGTTGTCAACTGATTACATGGGGCCTTAAAACACATTTGCTCTGTGCTTAAACAAGACTGGTATCTGGCCAGTATGTTATGCCACCCTTTGGCTATTGCCATGACTGACTGTCATTTTATTGCATTATGATTGGCATGACTTAAGACGCCAAAGCCCCACTAAGAGGCCTCACAGTTGCAGTTCCCCACTGCGGTGTGCCCAAATATGAGTTTAGTGGCCCCACAAGGCAATCACACTGAGTTATTGAAACAAAAAAAGCAAAATAAACAGAAAAGTGTTAGCGTATTTGGATGAAAAAATGATGGGGTGGATTGCTCGTAGCAATGAGTGAAGCAGATGAAGCTTGTGGATCATTAACACATTGAGCCTGAAGTAAAAACCATGGCAGTGAGTTAGATTCTCCCTTTCCAATCACTTTTTATCAACCTAGTTGATTGATAATAGCAAGAACATGAGATCTTCACATTCTTATCACACATTTCTTTTTCTCTTACCTGCACATAGCTAAACGTATGGCCCTGTAGATAATTACATAACGCATAACCTCTCTCCCTTCAGCAACAACTACGTAAATCCCCGTCCCCCACATACATTTTTCCACTGTGACTCTCAGAAGTTGCGCAGAGGGAGCGTGTCGTGGCGTAATGTGCTCTAGGTACAACAAAGACTGCAGCGTTATTGGCCCTGCACTGGCATTGGTGACTCAGAGGACGCAGTTGGAGACTGCTGACTCCCCATTGAGGGAACATAAGCTCTATTGCGGAGCTCGTGCGATATTTCACCCCACCACTCTCTAAACGCGGGTTGCCAGATTAACAATTCAAACCTTTGTGTGCGTAATCTGCCTGCTGCGGCACCAGCACGGAGCCGGGCATTTTTGTTTTAAACAGCGAAAAGGGAGCTGAGGGGGGTAAATGTTTTAAGGAACATTATGTCTGTTTCAGGACCATCAGCCGTCGGAGTGTGTTTGTGTGATTAGTTAAGCATCTGAGTAATTGAGTTTGAGGGTGTGTATTTTTGACTATGTGCGAGGGTGATTTGGAATATTTGTCTTGTTACATTTGTGTCAGGGTTATTTTGTTTTGTTGTAGTGACGTTTTGTTATTTGAAGTCAGCATGGAATGGAAATTCATCTTATATATTTTCTAAATGCATGTTATTGAAGTTATTGTGAACAATTCATCCATGTGTACGTTTAATTAAAAAAAAAAAAAAAAACGTTCACATTGCAATTTATAATTAAAATGTCATAACTCTGTCTTCTGGTGGATTCAAGTCCTCCTGGGAAGTTTGTAATTACCACGTCAGGTGTGTTCAATCACTTTGGTCAGAGCAAGATGGTGATGTACCATTTCTACAAAAAAATTCAGTAATTTTTTTTTTAACTATATATACAAAATGATGATTAAAGAATGTGCATCAGTGTGTTTTGGGGTTTTTATTCAATTGTATATACTATGGTATTTTGTACATGCAACCTCGATAGTTTTATTGTAAACAAAAATAAATAAATAAAATAATAGTAATAATTCAGCTGAACAAATTTACTGACGCTGCATTCATTGCATCCAACATGCTTTCTCATTGACACCCCACTCTCTCCCCGCCAACTTGGACACTCTGAGCAATTACAACTTTGTGGTGGCGTTCATGGGCATTCAACTCATAAATACGATCTTTCCAAAATGACTTAAGCACACCGTTCCAGTGAAATGACAGACTTCTTGATTGGTGGAAGATGATGGTGTGCCCAGTTGCAGTGGCCCAGCGCTCTTCAAGTTTCAGCAGCTAGGCTACTTTGTGTTTTTCGACTTATTTACAATGTTGACACTAGGCGCGTTTCCATTACAGATTTGCGCAAAACTTTGGCGATATTTTATAAATGTCGATTAAAAAGTATTGCGAAATGACGGCGTTTCCATTAACCAATGTTATGCGACTTTTAACAATTTGCCTCTAGCGATAAGTCATGGCAACGGATTTTGGTGGGATTTTAATGGATTTTGGCTATATTTATTCAAAGGAGACATATGCGTGTATCTTTACAGAAGCAGCAAAGAGCCGCTTCAGAAACGTGCGTGGCACGGCTGGAATAAACCATAGACTGTATAAAAATATAAA
>NW_015666550.1:583120-598324 GCF_001515625.1 Sinocyclocheilus rhinocerous
CGCGGCTGGAATAAACACAAGCATTGACTAGAGTGGCCGTAATCAGCTTCAGTGGCCTTATGAGCCACACTGCACCGCAGACGTGTGCAGTGTAAATTGTCTAAGCATTAATGGTAGGAAAGCCCCTTATACTGGAGAGCGGCCACGTAAGAAGTGTTTCTTGGAGGTTATAGTACATTAAAGAATGATCATATGACTTTTTACATACGCCATGTGACCTCCAAATGCGGAAAAAAAAAAAACGTTTCCATTGCAGTTTTGCGAATTATTCCTTTTTCGCATTGCCTGAAAAACCACCTCATGCGAGCGTAAAAACTTTTTTACGATATGTGGGCGTTTTTGCGAAATTGACGCATTTCCATTAGGCATATTTTCAATTCGCAATTTCAATTTGCACAATTTGAAGGGTAATGGAAACGCGCCTATTGTTTATTGTTATTCTGCTATTGAAGAGCTGCTAAACAATTTTTCATTGTTCCTTTAACAATGGCAATAAATATCTATTTTATTATCAATTCATCAGCATAAATCCCAACCACTTTTCTTTACAATTGACTTCAAGCTCACAATCAGGGGTGCGTTTCCCAAAAGCATAGTTAGTTAACTATGGTAGTTAGTTCCATTGAAATCTATTGGTAACGACGGAACTTGCAACCATAGTTGCTTTTGGGAAACACACCCCAGATCTGCCTCTATCCAATCAAAAACAACTGAATTAAACAACAAATAATGGCACTTAAATTTATATTTCAATGATCTGTTTCACTGGGATGTAAATCACAATACTGAAGAAAAGATCTGTCGCTACTCCTGTTACATCACAACTTTGTTTGTCATATTCATTTATTTTGGTCTATTTTACTTAGACTGAAGTGGTGTATAATTTTGATAAGCAGAAATATAATTTTAGTTGACAATCAGAGACATCATTAACAAGAAAAAAAAAGCATTACTTTAAATAAAATAATCATTAACTGCAATAAAATTAAAAGATAACAAAAACATATTTTATTTTAGCTTGTTGCCAAGGTAACATTTAAAATAACTACATCCTAATAAACTATATAGACAAAAAAAATACTAAAACTTTAACTAAAATTAAATTAATAAAGCAAAATATAAAATAAAACCTATTTAAAAAAAATAACAAAAACTATGACAGTATATGAATGATACTAAAATAGCACTGATGATAATGTGCAAAAACATGTTACTAAACGTGTCACCTTTAACTAAAAATGTCAACAATATCACTTGTCTTCACTATCACTGATGAAATCAAACCCTTCGCCAATATACAGTTGAATGGAGAGTGATTTGTATGAATGTAATATCTCGCTCTTTTCACTATATTAACATTGTTATTTTCATCATACATATCAACAGTATGTGTTACGTCTCCTTAATAGTTGTTAAGGTTATTGGCGTCCAGAAGTATAGGAAAGTAACACAGTAATAAATGAATAAAAGGAATGATTAAAAAGTGAGAGAATCGTTTGTTACCAGAAAATGAATTGTGTGAAGTAATAAACAAACTAGAACACAGAATGAACAGATAAACTTTAGTTAAAGGTTTTCACCAAACCACCAATTGCTCTACAAAAATGTACAGTGAAAACAGAAATTCAAATGATAAGAAAACTCATTTACAAATAATATACTCAAACACCAAAATAATCAACTTAAGAGTGAGACAAGAGCGGAGCCTAAATCAAAGAAATTAATAAAACAAAACACCAACTAACTTAAACCAACCTCAATTCTAATCTAATCAAATGAAAAGAAAAGAAAAGAAATTCTTCAGCATATCAATGCCATACTCTACGCGATCTATCAAAACAAAAATTACAAATGTTAGCTCCCACTCCTAACCTAGTGTTTTTATACAATCTGAAAGGCTACGTGTTGCTTGTGTACGTCACGTGACATATTAACCTTGTCTCAACTCCGAGTCGGGGAAACGTCCAAAAGAAAACCCTTTGAAGAATACATAGTCAAGTCACAACACAGTCGACAACAACGCAACACTAAGAACAGCAGAATAATTGGAAAAACACGAACTCACAGCAACAATCACAACTGGCGGACTTAACATGTGGACAGCAGAGCCAGCAAACTAACGCGAGCCCGAGGAAAAACGCCGCTCCCGTCCAGCGTCACTTCCGACTCCTTATACCCCCCGTTAGACTCCGATTGGTTCCTTAAAAGAAGCTTCGTCACGTCAACAATGAAGAATGACAGAGAACTCCTCCAATCACAGGACCTGAGAGTTGAAGACAGGGAAAAAAAATGCAAAAAGGATGGGAAAGAAACCTTCCAAAACACTACGGAACGTAACAGTATGTTTTATTAAAATCGTTGCAATTATATTTGTATAAAATCTTCTCTAGTCTGTTCTATCACTGATTGTCAATGTACAGTCTGCTTATTATTCATGGTTAGTAAGAATGTGAATCTTTATCCACCCTTTTGATGTTTGATTTGGTTTGTGTATCTCTGTCCCTTTCTTGCACTCTTTCCATTTGTCTCTAGTGTGAATTGTTTGTGATGTTGTGGTGGGCTTGTTTTTTTCCTCTGTTGCCCTCCAGCTAGCTATTTTGATTGTGAAGGCGGCCCACAGGCCTTCTCAAGCAGTCCTTGATATTCTCATCGGAAGGCAGCAGAGGAAAATCTTTACTTTGCAAATACATGAAGGATATTATAAAATAAAGCTACACAGTGTCTCTCTCTCGGGCTCTCTGATTAGGGGGCGTCACAAAAAATGGACGTGCTGTTCTTCAAACCGGCACTGTGCTGTCAACAGCAGCTTTGGCAGAGTGGAATCAGATAAGGGCCCCAAAGCGGAGCTGCGCGAGGAGGCTTCCTGGCCACATGACCGCCACTGCAAGTCAAAGTTTTTGTCCTTCAGCTGAACTTTGGCTCACTTAAAGAGCCAGTGTGAGGGATAAAAATCTCAACAATATCCTGCCTTTGGTCAATGGTAAGATGAGCCAAAAAGGCCGACAAGTTCACAAGAGTTTCGGAGTTTGATAATCTGGCAGATAATAATGGCGTTTCAGGCTCCAAGAAAACATCCAATTCATCATCTTGCTGCCCCGTAGCTGAACTGGCCCTACACGCTACTCCTACTGGAAGAACAGGGTCATTTCCCTTCTCCACGGTAAGAAAGTCCCCAACGCTTTTTGACGCTTTCTATCAGGAGTTCTCACCACATAATCGGTCTCACCCTTTTTCTCTAGGATCTCATATGGCCCGGAAAATCGTGCAGATAATGCAGATCCAGGAACGGGAAGCAAGACCAAAACTTGATCACCAACTAAAAAAGATCTGGTCACAGCCCCTTTATCATAGCGCTTTTTCATTATTCCCTGAGCTTTACACAAGGACTCCCTTGCCAGAGAACACGCTTTCTGTAGTCTTTCATGGAATTTGCTTATGTAATCTAGCACATTTGTTTTATCAGCGGCCTCAATGCCTAGCATTCTTTCCTTTAAAACCTTAAGAGGTCCTCTCACCGTGTGTCCGAAGACCAACTCAGATGGACTGAACCTGAGAGATTCCTGCACGGTTTCCCGAATTGAAAATAAAAGCAATGGAACTCCTTCATCCCACTCGCTTCCTGTCTCAATGCAGTATTTTCTCAACATGGCTTTTAGTGTCTGGTGGAATCTCTCCAGCATTCCCTGACTTTGGGGGTGATAAGCACTAGCCACACGGTGTGTAATGTTTAGTGACCTAAAAACTTGTGAACACAATTTAGATAAAAAATTTGTTCCTTGGTCTGTTTGAATGACCTTTGGTAAGCCAAAAGTAGTGAAAAACTTCACTAAAGTTTTAACAACCACTTTGGCTGTAATTTTGCGTAATGGAATAGCTTCCGGATACCGGGTAGCAGTACACATAATTGTGAGCAAGAACTGATTACCCGACTTAGACTTTGGCAAAGGCCCCACACAGTCTACTATCACATGTTCAAAAGGTTCCCCCAACACCGGAATTGGAATTAAAGGAGCTGGCGGAATCACCTGATTAGGTTTACCTGCGTATTGGCAAACATGACAGCTCTTACAGTACAATGTCACATCACGCTTTAGTACGTACCAAAAAAAATGTTGAAGAATGCGGTTATAAGTCTTGGTAATCCCCAAATGTCCTGATAATACATGATCATGCGCCAATGTCAAAATCTGCTGACGAAAATTAATAGGCACTACTACTTGATAAACCACGTTCCACTCATCATCGGTAGAATTACTTTTATGCCATTTCCTCATCAGCAAATCGTCTTTAATCAAGAATGAAACATTGCCCAACTCATAATTCCCTACCAGCTTAAAACACTTTTCTAATGAACAATCATTTCTCTGAGCCTCAATGAGTTTTTCACGAGTTACAGTAAACATCACTGGATCACTCACTATAACTTCTCTCACCTTATCACTATCACTGAGCTTAGTTTCTGCAACTTCCTCAGCTCCGCCATCTGTACCTAGGAAAGAGTCACCTAAAGAAAAGTCATTCTCTTTCTTTGCTTGGGCACGGGTAACCACACATGCAGGAAATGCACTTGGGTATTGCTCAAACAACTCGTCTGTCTTAACCTGGCTCAGCGGCGAGTCCAATACTTCTAGTGAAGGTACCACCCTCCCTCCAGCTAAATCATTACCCAAAATGAAAGCCACACCTTTCACCGGTAACACCGGGCGTACCCCTATCTCCACCAAATTAGTTACTAAATCAGACTGGAGATAAATGCGATGTATGGGCACCTTCAAAATTTCCATATTAAAACTCTGGACTAACCTACTGGATCCAGCTGACGATTGGTCTGAAAAAGGTAACACCTCAGCACATATAAAAGACTGCGCAGCTCCGGTGTCACGTAGCATCTGAACTTCCACCTGATCCTCCTTCCTGCCAGTCAAAGAAACAAACCCCTTAAACAGGAAAGGCAAATATGTAGGGTCCAACTCTTCCTGACCCTTCTCAGAAAATGTACATGAATTAATAGAGTTAACAAATGCAACTTCTTTTTTCAGAGTGGGATGCTTATGCTTCAAAGTTAAACAGTCAGCAATAACATGTCCTTTTTTATGGCAATAAAAACATTCACGAGTTTCTTTGAACTTCTCAGAATTCTGCTTATGCAGCTGAGCACTTACAGAAGCTCTCGGCAGGAAATTCTTCTCGACACCCATTGACTGAAAAACATGTTTATGCGTAAGCACATACTCGTCCGCTAACACTCCAGCTTGTGATAGCGTTGTTACTTTCTGTTCATTCAGGTACAGCACCATCCTTTCTGGAAGACATTGCTTAAACTCTTCAAGCAATACTAGTTCTATAAGTGAGACCAAATAGTGGATCTGATAGTGGGTAGCTATCACCAACAAGTCATCTTTTCTACATTTCTCAATTACCTCCAACGAAGGTTTCTCAAGAAAACTCTGCAAACTAAACGCCATAAGCAAGCTTAGTATTATCACTCTCCATAATAAAACGATACTCTACCCATCAAACAAGCTACCGCTGTCCACGAACAAAACGTTTGCATCAAAACCCACAACTCATTTTCTTATCTTTTTAATCAAATAATTAAACACAAAAACACGACTCTCCCATTAAAGAATAAACTTTTAGGACGAGCCCCCAATTATGTTACGACTCCTTAATAGTTGTTAATGTTATTGGCGTCCAGAAGTATAGGAAAGTAACACAGTAATAAATTAATAAAAGGAATGATTGAAAATAAGAGAATCGTTTGTTACCAGAAAATGAATTGTGTGAAGTAATAAACAAACTAGAACACAGAATGAACAGATAAACTTTAGTTAAAGGTTTTCACCAAACCACCAATTGCTCTACAAAAATGTACAGTGAAAACAGAAATTCAAATGATAAGAAAACTCATTTACAAATAATATACTCAAACACCAAAATAATCAACTTAAGAGTGAGACAAGAGCGGAGCCTAAATCAAAGAAATTAATAAAACAAAACACCAACTAACTTAAACCAACCTCAATTCTAATCTAATCAAATGAAAAGAAAAGAAAAGAAATTCTTCAGCATATCAATGCCATACTCTACGCGATCTATCAAAACAAAAATTACAAATGTTAGCTCCCACTCCTAACCTAGTGTTTTTATACAATCTGAAAGGCTACGTGTTGCTTGTGTACGTCACGTGACATATTAACCTTGTCTCAACTCTTGAGTCGGGGAAACGTCCAAAAGAAAACTCTTTGAAGAATACATAGTCAAGTCACAACACAGTCGACAACAACGCAACACTAAGAACAGCAGAATAATTGGAAAAACACGAACTCACAGCAACAATCACAACTGGCGGACTTAACATGTGGACAACAGAGCCAACAAACTAACGCGAGCCCGAGGAAAACCGCCGCTCCTGTCCAGCGTCACTTCCGACTCCTTATACCCCCCGTTAGACTCCGATTGGTTCCTTAAAAGAAGCTTGGTCACGTCAACAATGAAGAATGACAGAGAACTCCTCCAATCACAGGACCTGAGAGTTGAAGACAGGGAAAAAAAATGCAAAAAGGATGGGAAAGAAACCTTCCAAAACACTACGGAACGTAACAGTATGTTTTATTAAAATCGTTGCAATTATATTTGTATAAAATCTTCTCTAGTCTGTTCTATCACTGATTGTCAATGTACAGTCTGCTTATTATTCATGGTTAGTAAGAATGTGAATCTTTATCCACCCTTTTGATGTTTGATTTGGTTTGTGTATCTCTGTCCCTTTCTTGCACTCTTTCCATTTGTCTCTAGTGTGAATTGTTTGTGATGTTGTGGTGGGCTTGTTTTTTTCCTCTGTTGCCCTCCAGCTAGCTATTTTGATTGTGAAGGCGGCCCACAGGCCTTCTCAAGCAGTCCTTGATATTCTCATCGGAAGGCAGCAGAGGAAAATCTTTACTTTGCAAATACATGAAGGATATTATAAAATAAAGCTACACAGTGTCTCTCTCTCGGGCTCTCTGATTAGGGGGCGTCACAAAAAATGGACGTGCTGTTCTTCAAACCGGCACTGTGCTGTCAACAGCAGCTTTGGCAGAGTGGAATCAGATAAGGGCCCCAAAGCGGAGCTGCGCGAGGAGGCTTCCTGGCCACATGACCGCCACTGCAAGTCAAAGTTTTTGTCCTTCAGCTGAACTTTGGCTCACTTAAAGAGCCAGTGTGAGGGATTCTGATAGCCTTCATTGACAAGACGAGTACTTGGCATATAACTTTAGCTCAGACACCATGTCAGCACGTGTATAGAAAAGATAAATATGGGAGAAACCGAGACTGACGGACAGAGAGAGTAAGAGGTCCACAGTTCCTTTCAAACAAGATCAAAGGATCCTAAATATTTGCTTACTGATTAACTTTGTGATTCTTTGAGTAAGCGTGCGTAAAAGAGAGCATGTAGTGATGCCTTTGGCATAAATGTGTGAATCGATAAAGTCACCTGACTTGACCTCAACTCATGTGACCCACAATTCTAAATGTTTGCTTAATGATTACTAGTAGTAATAGCGTACAAACTCTGCATTTACGTGTGTGTGTGTGTGTGTGTGTACGTCATACAGAATGCAGGGCAGAGTGAAAGTCACAGAAAAAGATAAACATCTGAAGCAGTAACTCTGACTTTGTAATTCCATACCGCTATCTTCCCTGAATTGACTCTACGCAGGTTTAACCATCCTACCAGTTTAAGGCTGCGTTTACACTGGCACAAAAAATCCGATCTTTCGCTCACATCTGACACAGATCGGAATTTGTTGCTCAGATATCGGATACCAGTCGTGTCTAAAGTAAATGTAAACAGATGTGCCAAAAAATCGGATATGGTCAAAAGATTGGATCTGTGCATTAAGACTTGCAGTGTAAACTCAGCCTAAATGAGTTAAGTTGAATCAAAGCATGTACACGACATACTGCACTGTATGCCCTGATGAAAAATCTGTGTATTACAGTACAGTACAACTAGATTCTTAACATGCTAAAATGTTGTGGGTGGTTTCCAAGGTTTTTCAGAGATGTTTTTAGCATGTCGGTATGCAGTTGGTAAGGAGTTGCTAGAGTGTTTTGAATGGTTGCTAGGAGTTTGTTGACTGTTTCTTTGTCAACAGAGCCCACATTCTAAATCTCTATAATATTCTGCTCTCTGAATTCCAGAGTCATGTGCCAGTCATCATTGAGAATGCACTTTAAATTCCAATTCAATTGCGGAATTTGAATTGAAGTAGCAAAAAGGATGCAGAATAACAGTTCAAATTTGAATGCAAGGAAGTAGAATTAAAATGAATGCCAACACTTTAGATTAGGGAGCACATTCACTATCAACTAGGTGCTTATTAGCATGCATATTACTAGCAAATTGCCTGTGCTTAATTAGCACATATTAATACCTTATTCTGCACGATCATTTTATAGATACCTTAACTCTTAGCACAACTACTACAACAACTACCTTACCATAAATAAGCGGTAATTATTGAGGCAAAACTTTTAATAGCTAATGCTGAAAATGTATTCCTTAATCTAAAGTGTTACCGAATCATTTACTCAAAAGACATTCATAAATTCCTGTCATTCCAATTCAAACCTTGTGAAAAAGAAGTGTGCAATAAATAAAAAAGCAAATAATATGTTAATGAAATATGTGAGAGTACACTTTCATGACTGTTTCTAACACACTTAAAGTACACTTTTTTAAAAATTGCACAAATTGAAAGTTTTTACTTTAAAGTACATTTTAAATCATCATGTTTTAGTAATCTTTTGTCATACTTTAAAGAAGTACACTTATTTTGAGGCACTAACATACTAAAGCACATGTAAAATACTTGATTTTAACTGTAGTGTGTTATTCAATATCATATTTATAGATAGAAATAACTTACTAAATTGCGATTTCATAATTACAAATATACTTAAATACATGACATACAAGTTTCAATATAAATTATATTAAAGTATATTTTAGTTTACCATAAATGCTTGTCAGTACTTTCAGCAGTACTTTAACCATATTTCAAAGACAACAGAAGTAATTATGAAATTACATAAACGGTTAAAAAAACACTCTAAAGTTCAGCTAACCACATGTAATAAATTTAATCTATAATAAATTGTAATTTCATTGCAGTCAATATGCAATTAAATGTCTGAAAACATTACATTCAGTTTGCAGTTATATATATTCTTTTCAAGTATATAATTTATCAAGTACTCTTTTTAAATGAATGCGAACGTTTACTTTTCCTCAAAGAAACGTCTTGTGGAGTGTGGCCATTACTAACACTCAGAAATTGAAAGGGAGCTAATTCTTCAGTTCTGAATTGTGTTCAACCCTTCTAAATGTGGCTTAAGTCTTTGATATATCGTCGCTTAATTTATGGCCCAATAGGCATAAATCATAATTATGACCACATGGAAAAGTGACAGATGTGGGATGAGTTACGCACTGAAGTTCAATACTTATAATAGAAGTTTGTATAACCCTAACACTAAGTATGCACAACAGTGATGCCAACAAATAATTTAATATTGCACGTTTAAATAGAGTAACATCAGGCAAAATAAAAAAAGGAAGTTACAATATTTTGAATAAATTGGAATAAATGTCTATTGCAATTAATTTCATCATTTTACTCCTTTATCATTGTACCATTATCTTTTATTCAGTCCTCATCACACTTAAAATAAAATGGCCAAAGGCTGCAATGTGTGTATGTGAGTGTGTTTTCCGATTATGTGCAGAGAACGAGGTTCTTTAGAGGATGCTTAAGATGCGTCTCTGAGGAGAAGCGCAGAAACTTGTGTTTACAAGCATTAGTTTCAGACAGACACACTCCAGCTTGTTATTGTTATGCTGCAGCGCAACAGCCAGCTAGAGAAAACAAGAAGAGCAAGGAGGAGGTAAAGTGAAAGAGAAACCATCATTTCACAAAGGGAGTAAAGTAGTAGGACGAGAACATGAGCGACTGCACGCTGCATGAAGATGCTCGCTGCCGGCCACGATTTAAAAGCAGAGGGTGAGAGCAACGAAAAGTAGGAGGCTGTTTGGGGGGGGGGATAAAAATACTGAATAAAAATTTCATATTTTAAAGGGGTCATATGATGCTGCTAAAAAGAACATTATTTTGTGTATTTGGTGTAATGAAATGTGTTTATGCGGTTTAAAGTTAAAAAAACACATTATTTTCCACATACTGTACATTATTGTTTCTCCTCTATGCCCCGCCTTTTTGAAACGCGTCGATTTTTACAAAGCTCATCGGTCTGAAAAAGCGAGGGGTGCTCTGATTGGCCAACTATCCAGTGCATTGTGATTGGCCCAAGCAATCGTGAAACACTCATATGCACTTGAAAAAGCAGACAAACATGGGACGAAACGGATGCATGCACTCCCTGACCCGTTTCATACACCTACACTCGCATCACAGCATGCATAGGTACGCAAATGTAAAACGCACACAATAGTGCATCCTTCTACTTAAAATCCCTCACATGTGCACAAACGCTCACTCAAATGCACAGTGATTTCCCATGGTGCATTGGGCTGGAATGCTGGTCTGGCTCAGATCAAGGTGCCAATTCCTATTATGGAGGTTACCAGACAGAGCTTCTGGTGGCCGCAGTGAGGCGTGGAGGCCTCGTATCAGGCTCAAGAGCCCGGGCCAGATGCCTCCAGTGGAAAGCTCCGCTCTGGGACGATGGTCTGCTTGGCCTTACCACTCAAAATGCCCTTTGCTCATAATGTTGGATGGAGCAGGTGAGTACGGGCGAAATGACTTTTTTACACCATGATTAATGGACCTTGCTTGGTTTGTCACAGTCTCTAGTTCGCTATTAACCAGGGTCTTTACTTTTCTGAGATGGAGTGATTGATTGAGAATTCACTCTTAACAAAGGGTCCAGTTAGAAACAAAAAGTGTTTTATGGCCTGATGCCATTGGGGAACATTTCCACAAAATATACTGCATTTTATTTTATTTTTTTTCTATCTACTCACTGGTACTTTTAAGTACTGTGGCCAATGGACTGATCTAAAGGGCTTATAATATTACATCAAGAAGTGTATAAATCTCTAAAGAACCCATGGGTTTTCAGAGGTTTTGAAGTCATGGACCTCCTGAAAGAGACTCCCATAAAAATGCAGCTTTATATTTCTGCCATTAAAGACTATTTATCAGTGTGAGAATGAGGGGAAAAAAATACTTTCTACACAAAATTTGTTGTTGCAAAATTAAATAATTAGCTTTTAATCTTTTATATTTTCCATTTACTGAAGCCAAAGAAAATTCACATTTTATTTTGAATTTTTTTTATTTTGTATTCAGTTGACTGTGTGCCTTTTTTCTACCCACCATTAAAGTTAGATGTGTTCAATTCAAATTTATTTGTATAACTGATAAATAATATGCGTGAATAGTTTTTAAGCAGTTTTACAGAGAATATTGCCACAGACCCGTTAGTGAGCAATATAAATGTTACAGTGTTAAGGAGAAACTCCATAGAAAAACAACAAAACGTTTACAAATAAATAAATCAGATAAAAGGAATAAATAAATAAATAATATGAAGCCAAGTCAATTTTCACAAAACACAGTATTTCAGCAGTTTTAAAGAAAATCATGATGTTAATGTTTAAATATCGTAATATCTCCATGCCTTATAATCGCATTAGGCAAATTAAAGCTGGACGATAATATAGTTCACATTTTGTGATTAAATAGGCTAATACGATCAAGCAGTTGAGATTTGCAATACAGTGTATATGGCTTTACATGAATATACTGTATAATATACTTATATATCCAACTTTACATGTAGATATGTGTGATAACAGTTTACATTTTGCAACAATATAGTATACATCACTTTACTTGAGTATACTGTATGTATGCAGGTTGGATATACTTATATATCCAATTTCATATATATATATAGAGCTGTACGCTAATATAGTTTTCATTTTGCGACAATATAAACAATCACAGAGCCAAGATTTGCTATATATTACTATACATTATATATTGCATTGCACAAATGTACATATGTATGTACACACACACGTGTGTGTGTGTGTGTGTGTGTGTATATACTGTATATATATATATATATATATATATATATATGTGTGTGTGTGTGTGTCAGCAGAAAAAAATCATCACTAGCGACTAGTTTCAGTAGCTACTTAGCAGACAGTGGCTTACTGCGTTGACAGGTCTAAAGGTTACGACCTTGTAAGCCCCATGGTTTAGTGGTCATTTACAATTAAATGAGATTTGCATTTAGACAAGAAGAAAAAAACGGTAAACTAAGAGATCATGTCAAGATGAGGGTCTGTTTAAAGAGAGTAGTTCCGCTCTCTATATTGTGGGTTTGCTTTATCAGTTGTTGGTTCTCGTGCATATGCATTAGTAATGGGCTCTTTGCCCTGTGGGTAAGACTTCTTAGTGCTTCAGAAATTCTCTCTGTTCAACCCATTGACTTCAATCACAAGACCCAGTCCACTAGCATGTATCCTCCAGCCTTCTGTGACATTGTAGTTGTTTGCATTTGAGTTTTGTTGGACAAGGTTGCAAGATCCAAAATATGCTGTTTGTTTCTTTTTTTAATCATCATGTGGATAATGTGCCAGTTTACCAGCGTGCATGCAAGCAGAAACACCAAATGCACACACATGTTCTGTCTCCATTCACAATAAGCAAACATATAAATTGTATTGTTAACCCTCTGGTGCTCACACACACACACACACACACACACACACACACACAAATGCCACATTTGTACTCCTAACAGTCAAAAGTGACATTGGAAGCAAATTAATCTAGTGGAAACATTTGGTACTGAGCCAAAATAAAACTGAAAGCTCATCTTTTGAGATATCAGCCTCAAATTTGAAAGACAACTTGTATCGATTTTGGAAAATATACATTTCAGATATTTTGTGTTTTTTTTTAACAAAAAAATAAATAAAATAAAAATAGAGACCAAACTCTTTGGTCTGTGCACCAAATCATTCATGATTTATGACAGTTTAAATTGGAAATGTCATTTTAAGGTAAAAAACAAAACAAAAAAAGGTTAACGGGAAATAAATGGATTATAACTCCGCCTCAAATTTGAAAGACAACTTGTATCGATTTTGGAAAATATATATTTCAGATATTTTGTGTTTTTTTTTAACAAACAAATAAATAAAATAAAAATAGAGACCAAACTCTTTGGTCTGTGCACCAAATCATTCATGATTTATGACAGTTTAAATTGGAAATGTCATTTTAAGGTAAAAAACAAAACAAAAAAAGGTTAACGGGAAATAAATGGATTATAACTCCATAAATATAATTTAGTACCATTAAACAACTTAAAATACAACATATTAAATGTAAAAAAAAAGTTTTAAAAAATTATAAATACAAATACTGTACTAAAATATATTACATCCAATTAAAAAAAAACTATTACAAATAAAAATAAAATAAAATATAAATATTAGATAAAAAATATGGATTAAAAACTTGAAAACTAAATTAACATCAGATAGAAATATCATTAAAAATGTATATAAAAAGTACTTAACAAAATGATTAAACTTAGAAGGTGCTGTATGTAACTTTGACTGGACCAAAACATAAAACTACCATAATATATTTGCAGATATTTAGGAAACATGCCAAGTTCATATACTTGTTTCTCCGAAAAACAACACTAAAGCCAGTTATTCTACTTTGAAAATGTGCATTCCATGTCAGAATGCCTGTTTTTGTTTTTGTCTGTGTGATTCCACCCACTGCCAGTTTAACCAATAGTATTTCGACACCCCGGGTTGCCAGAGAGCGGAAAACAGCGTATCGCAGCCATGGAAGCCAGCAAATGAACTGGGTCAGAGATTGCAGATTCTACCCGACCTAAAAAGCCTCGGCATCAATCTAAAAACATCTAAGACCAGAGGCATATTAAAACGAGGATAAATCAACTCATCAACTTACAGTATGTAAGACTCACCGCATTCCATTGACAAATGCGCTCATTTCCGTTTGTTGTCCTCAATCTGACAACTCTCTGGAGCATCACGTCTGAGGAGGAGGGGGTGGAAAAAAAACTATATTTTGTATTTGGACTGCAGTACCCATTTCAACCACCAGCTGTCAATATTACATACAGCACCTTTAAAATAAAATTAAAATGAAAACTGAAAATTTAAAATTAAAAGCTGATTAAAAACATTAATACATATTTTTGTAAAAATTTTTGTAATTACAAATAAAGCAAAACAAAATATACTTGTTACTGTATTACGTAAGTATATTTTCAAATGTAAAACAATGAAAAAAAAACTGATGGTTTAGATAAAATGTTTTAAAAAATATTATTAAATAATAAAATATACAAATATTGTTGACAGTGTACGGTACAATTTGTTTACATTGCCTTTAGCTTAGAAACTGTTTAAACATCAACTGGAATTGGACTATAAACTTATGAGTGTGGTTTTGTTATTTTAGATTTTATGTCATACAATATTTTGTGAATCTAAAAAAAAAAAAAACGAAATATGCTAATCTGTCAAACAATCCATTATACATGAGGAAGTGGCCCCAGTGCATTACAGTCAAGGACGACACACTCACTCTTGAGATTTCAAAGCAGCATGACAGTAACGTGCCTCCTCTTTACTCTTTAATTCATCTGTTTCTTCCCTCTATCCACATGCTGACAGGATAGAGAAGAGAATGATAAGAGAGAGAGAGAGAGAGAGAGAGATATACAAGGCTTTGCGTGACATGGCAAAATTTACAGACTGCAGAATATCCCAGTTGACCTAAATTAAGCCTAAGGGAGATTGCAAGTGTGCACGTGTGTGTGTGTGTGCGTGCGCGTTTTTGTGACAAATGAGGACATAAATTTGTATAATGACAAGGGTATGACATAGGTATTACAAGGAGAAGGTGACTTTTCAGGACATTACCCCATGTCCCCACTTTTCAAAACGCTTATAAATCAATCAGAATGGAGTGTATTGAAAATCTGAAATAGCACAAAGTTTCCTGTAAGGGGTAGGTTTAGGGCTAGGGTTGGTGTAGGGCAATAGCACAAACAGTTTGTACAGTATAAAAACCATTACACCTATGGGATGTCCCCACTTTTCACAAAAACAAACCTGAGTGTGTGTGT